>NC_056738.1:492382722-492453704 GCF_019279795.1 Protopterus annectens
ATCCACAACTGCAGTCAGACCTGACACATGCATGTAGATACAATACAGATACATGATGTCTGATACATTAGTGTACTAATCCCCACTGGGGGCTTACCTGCACACTCCTCTTCTAGTGTGTGTGTGTGTGTGTGTGTGTGTGCAGCCCACCTCCACAATGCTTCCCTCAGCATCATGGCTTGTGCATTCGGCGTGTGGCCCAAGTGTGGTGAGGAGCTCATTGGTGGGTGTCAGTGGGGGCTGGATGGCTGGGCCCCCACCTGTGGCTATCCAGTCACTCATTACAGCAGCAGCTCATTGATGGGCATGGCATTTGAGGTCAGTGGCCCGATGCTGCACATGCTCATAAGTTCTGCTGTGCAGGCCATTATCATTTACCCTGTGGACCACACTATTCCACAGGGCAGTCCTCTCCCGCACATCTTCTGCTCTCCATCCAAATGACAGGGCATAATGTCCAGTCACATATTGGGTGATAATGTCTGTTTCCCCAACAGGGAATGGTGATAGGTGAGCACTCTGCATGTTACCTAGAAGACATAAACAGGAAAAAGGTCACAGGACCTCATACTGTTAACAAAATGCACATCAACAGTGGATATTACTTGCAAATAATCCACACTACACCAAAAGCCTCCAAGCTATCACGGCTATAGCAGCTTGCATTACATGCCTGTCCCTGAGATATCTTATTTCCCCCAATGTTGGACACGATTGTATAATCCTCTAGCCTTCATTCATTTCTGTGTAGAGGGTTGACAGTGGGCATCTTCCATGTGGATGGTGTGTGGATGATGGCAGGTATGTGTTTGACTGAGGTGTGTGATGAAGCACTGAGCACATGCCTGAGATCATGTAGGAGGCAGACACTGATGTTATTATGCCCCATGGAGATATGCTGTTGTTGCCATCAGCAGACAATATGTACATGCTCACCATTGCTGAGGGGAGGAGTGTGGTGATGTGGATATCTCCCTGTACAACTGAGATGGACAGGATGGCAATGTTCCCACCTAACCTGTGTGATGTAGGTTGTCTATATCCACAGCATGTGTGTATTAGGTGTTCTTTACCCCAGTACAGGGTGAATTGTGTTGTTTCATCTGAGACTTACAACATATGTGGAGACATGGTTGCAATTGTCCTTGGTGGTGTGGATAGGTCCGATTCATAGTTATAGTCAGCCTTACAGGAAGTCACCTGTGAACTTGCATGCTTGCTCGGATATAGGTGGACTTGCTTCAAAGTTGCTGCCTGCACTTATGTGTCCCTGTACAGCCAATGTAGTAACCTATTATGTGGTTTATGTATTGCTGCTGTCCACCAAAAGGGATTACTCTACCTTGGTGGAGGCTGGATATACAGGTCAGGTACTGCTGTGTCCCTATAGCTACAGTAGATATGAAGGGTACACATCCCTGATACACTGCCTGGTATTTGTGCAACTGGAACATGACACCACAATAACTTATTTCATAATAATTCACACCTGTAGTGTGACCTATAGCCTGTACAATTCAATTGAAAACATAACAATCGGGTCTGTGAAAACATATGGAAATAATACTCAGTAAAGTAAGCCAGTTGAATGAGTGTGCACACCCTTAAATTGATGTGTTGTGTATGCACCTCTTGAGATGGTTAGAGCATTTATCCATCTTGGTCTGGACTCAAACATCATGGCACATCTTCACTTGGCAATAGTTGGTCACCCTCGTAGAACACCTTTGATTATAATTCAATGGAATTGTACAGGTTAGGGGTCACATAAAGATGAGAAACATTATGAAATGATCTTCTGTGGTCTGATTGTCATACAGCACACATACCTGGCATTTTAACAGGGGTGTGTACACTTGTGATATCCACTGTATATAGCTGAGGATATAGCTGGTAGTGGTAGGCATGGACAAAGAGTCATAACACAGGTGGACACTTCTCTGATTAATAGCTGAATATCATGCCTACTCTAATATCCATATTAGTGTCAGGGCACTGCAACAACCAGTAGCTGTGCACATTTCTGTCTGTTGTGTGCACTAACACTGATATTACACACATGTGCGACATGCACAACCTATGTACCTGAATGCTTGAAACCCAGGTGATTTAGTATTGTGCCTTCCAGCTGAAAATATACATGTGCTCAGGGGATACCTGGTATACATTTTCTATTGTATGTTAGTATGGCACACTGTAGTTACAGTCTTGCTGCTCAATCACACATCTCAACATGTTACAGCAGTACATCTGGACAATGGCACACTTAAATGGGTGTCAAAGGGGACATCAGTATTGATACTGTATTACTATAGCTGCACCATGCATTGGTACGTTGATTGCACAGTAAGGTTTGACATCACTGTGATAACCTAGAAGATATACAACAGTCATAAGTAGGCTATTATGTTACAATGTCATTACTCACAGACCTGACAATGGTTTGGCTGATATAACACGGTTATATGTGTGTGTGACTACAGATATCAGTCACAAATGTGCTTATTCTCCAGCAGAACACTGTACAGTTGAATGTTATAAATTCAGGCTATCACATGCAGTTCAACACACATGTCTGCAACAGTACTTTACTAAGCACATGCCCTCTATAGGTCTCTTAGCTTTACAAGGCAAACATGTGTCATACTCATAATGACAGGTAACATGGATATGGAAAACATCCCATTAACTGGTCTAGCAGTGGCACAGTCACAACTGTTTGACAGACACTGCTGCGGTTGTCATATATGAGCTGTCCTTTCCCATGGTGAGTCAGGTTCCTGAGGTGTGATCCCACCTCACAACCTCTCAGAGCATCACATCTGGACAACGCCTAAAATGATGGGGGGGGGGGTTAAATGGGACAGACTTGAAATATTTCTGTTACAAACATAGGATGTTCGTAGAATGATAGATTTAGCATTGCAGTGAATATTCTTAAAGATGTGGAGTCTTAAACTCAACTGTTTGTCATTACTTGATGAATTCAATCCTCAGCTATTTGCTGGAAAAGTACAGATCTCAGGAGGAATAGACAAAAATACATGATAGTAAAATGTGGACATTCTGTGAAGATCTGTAAAGTTGAGAGGTATGCCTGTGATGCCTCCCACTGCATGTTATGGCCATAGCATCTGTTTAGCAGGACATTAGTACAGCATGTCTTGTTGGGACATATATTCCTCCAAATCATATTTCCCATTATTACAAACCACATACTATTTTCAATTACTTGCTTACGTGTTCCACTTGCCTTTTTTCCTTCTTGTCTTTTCCACTTTATGTTTCATTTATTTCTCTCTCTCTGGTGCATTACAGGGATAGAACTGGTTTGAATAGGTGGCAGCATGACTTTTGTTGGGGATGCTAATGACCAGATGACGGCCTGTGCACCTATTGGGGTTCCACACTTGCTAATTGCATGCTGAGCAGCTGTGTAGTTCTTCCAATAGCCAATGGCATGGCAACACATGCCTATAAATGAGTACTCCATGTGGGTGTTGGCCCTTTCCCTTACTTGTGAGAAAGACATCCTGGAGTTGTGTGAGCTACTACCTCTTACAAGACTTGTGGAGACAAGCCAACTAAAAGGTGGCAAAGGCTCAAGACCTTGGGGCAGAATGTGAGTATTGCTGTTATATGTTTGGAATACTGCTAGTTTAACATGGTTTGTCTGCACATGCTACTTTTGTATGGGTTTCAGTCTGACAAAGTTCTGTCTCTGCGTAGGTCTCAACTGTCGGAACATCCACATAATGGCCACAGGTTAGCCTGTTATGTATGGGCTGTTCCTCAGACAGGTGTTGTCTTTGTCTTTGGCAAATCAGTAGCATACTCTGATGATTGCATTATGTAGATGGTAACATCCATTTGTTTTTCTGACTTTATATCCCTCTGAAAAGATATGCTACAACAAACCTTGTAACATCAGCAACTTTCTCAGCGTATAACAGTAATATTTCATGTATGGCCCTGTATTTGAGCTTTGATCCACCAATTATGTCAGACTTTCTCCAGATGTCATACAGTAGTAGGTGGATAGGTATACTGGTCTATCATTATTTAGTGCTGTAATTCCTGCTGAGGGGAATGGCTGGGAAACATGCTGAAGTCTGTACATTCAAGAGGTTGGTGTATAGAGAATGCTCTTAGATGGCATTGTAAAATATTTTATGTGGGGGACAGTAACAAGTGTTTTAATACTAGGCTGTTAGAATATGTCAGACATATTACTGATAAGAAATATGTCAGTTCTATAGCTGTACATTTGAATAACTCTCACCATGGGGACAGTAGTGGGTCTCAAGGTACTGTTTCTGAAAATGTCTGTTCCTCAGTGTGATGAAACAGTCATAAAAGGACAATTGCTATGTACAGACTCAATGTATTAATATTAACTGTGATACTATATCCCATAGGGGGTTAAATGACAAGTGTAATTGGAGGCTGTGTATTCAATTATGTAAATAGGTGTTAATTGCTTTTTGTGATTAAGCCATGTATTTCTGGTAATGTTTACTCCTTGAAGGCTTTGACCAAGACATCAGAGTGTAATAAACATGTGTGAATTACTGGCTGGTTGTATTTTCTTTTTTATGTTCAGACATTTTATTTGTTTTGCTAAGAGGTTGCTGTATGTGTGGCCATTGTGTATGGCCTATTATGAGTCTGTAGCAGTGTACTGTTCACTTATTTATTTGGACTGTGGGGGGGGCAGATGTGAGAGTCACGGTTTCACTTACCAGTACACAAATCTGCTTAGCATTTATATTTAAGTAATGCTGAAACCAGCTAAATATAGCTTAGCCCTGGTAACCAGTGACAACATTCCAGTCTGATAAAATAGCAGGGTAATGACATCTTTAATAAGTGTACTTAATTTCCTGTACATAACATGCTTCTATGTGCTGTCATTACTGTAGCAAGGGGTGTGAGTATACTGTATGGGACAGCTGGGTATACATGGATAGTACCACAATCTTTTCTCTTTGGATTTGTTTCATACATGGGTAGTATCCGGGGTTATATGCAGTCACACTTGCATGTTACACCAGCTACAGTGCACTAGTTAACATAAATAGTTTAACACATATTGTATCATTACATTAGTACTTTTAACAGTGCTTTTTCAAGTAAGAGTAGATTGTGTATTGTAGTACTGGAACCATACACCCCTGCATGCAAAGCTGGGCTGTGAGTACTGAGTATCTTGTTCTTGGTGTTTGAGCTGTATGTTCATATGTATCTTGTATTGGGTATTGATCTGATATGTTAATATTAAGTGTAGACTACTATGTTGTTTGGACATGTCATTGAGGACTGCTGTCATGTAGTAATGGCATACTTTTCAGTTTCAGGCATGTATCTTTCAAAACATTCATCCTAATGCATAACCTGTTGGCTATCTACTTTCTGTCTTTCCTCTGTACTGATGTCAGGTATTGCTATGGCCATACCACTATGCAGGTGACCACATTGTATTGTGCTGTGGGCCTGAACACTGCTGCTAGTTCCGACATATGAGACATTCCTTAATGTAGACCTTGCCCCATTTCCTTGCCTGTGTGAGTGACATTACAGAGGTGGTGGTCTACAGATTCACATACAGTGGGTGGCAATATGTCACAGGACAGGACATGTGGAGACAGCCAGCTAACATGGGGGACATATCTCTAGATTTTTGAACAGATTCTATGTCATCAGTGCTGTTATTCACATGGTGGATTGATAGATTGACAGGGTTTGTGTGGACATACATTTAGTGTGTGATGTCATGACTCACAGTGATATGTCTCTGACATACCTCTCCACTGGCATGCTGCCTACAGACTGGCCACATGTCTGCCTGTCATGTTTTGTGTGTTCACCAGGCAGTTGGTATACTTGCTAAAGCAGTTATGGACTCTGGGGAATGCAGTCAGTACATACTCACATCTATTGGTATTGCCGACATCATATTCCTCATAAAGGATGTTACAACAATCCCAGTGACATCTGCAACTGTCTTAATGAATGACAGCAGTATGTCCAATCTACCCCGTGTTTGTGTCTCTGTTCCCACCTAGTGATATAGCGGTTGATTCCGAGCTTAGTTAATGTTATCAAAGGCTATGGCCAGATCAATGTAGGCTGTATGTGTCACCTTGTCTTCATCCACAGCTCAGGTGACTGATACCAAGAAGTTGACCAGGTTGAATGAGCAGGTATGACCTACTCTTCACAAAGGTATACTGTGTGGGATCCTGAGTCTGCAGATTCCCATATCCCTGTTTATCAGGTGCATGATGATGCATTCCATAGCTTCACATAACTGACTAGTCAGGCAGTTGGGGCGATATTTCCCAGGGTCTGTAGTTACACCTCATTTGTGAAGAAGGATGACTGTAGCAGTGCACAATTCAGTATGGACAAAGCCTGAGTTGAGGCTGTGCTTGAACAGGGCATACAGGTAAGGTGCCAGGTCACGCTGTAGTTCACGTAGAACCCAGCCAAGGATATTGTCATGCCCCATAGAAGCTGTATTCTTGGCCTTGGACAGTGGTGTTTTAACCTGTGCTGCAATAATATTGGGTGTCTGTTGGTGTACTGGTACTGTGATTGGTCCTTCAGGGGGGGGGGCGAGGGGTAATGTTTGCACTCAAGATGCCAGCCAGTATATTGGCATTATTTGTTGTCTCAGTCTGGGAGGTACTATTGTCTAGTAGCTCAGAACAAATCTTGGTATTGCCATGGATATTCTTTACATAACTGTATGAGGCCTTGTGAATGTCTTTACTATGTGCTCCAATTCTGTTCTCACAGCTAACTTTGTAGTATTTGATGAGGGATCTCAACTATTCACTGAGGCTGATAAGGGTTTATTTCCTATCTTGGGACTTCACCTTATTCCATATCAGTTTTCTCCTTCTGTTGTACAGTTTCTTTATGGCAGAGGACCACCAGATCAGCTTCTTTTTTTTGCAGGTGAGGGTCCTGGTTGTATTGGGTAAGGTGGTGTCCTTGCATTTGTGTACATGTTCATAGTGTATTGTTGCTTGATTTAGCTGTCATACAACTAGTGTTCATTTGCATGGCTGCTGTGAGGTTAGCCACCTCTGATTTTACGAGGCTATAGTTAGCTTTGGAAAGGCTTTTCATGGTGGTTACCTGTGCAAGGGGGGTAGGAGAGCTGTGGATTTCCAAAGTTGATTAATTTGTGTTCAGATAAAACAATGGAGGAGTTGACTATTGGTGTAGAGCAACAGTCACCCATGTTAGGAAGGACCAGGTCAATGTGATGGGCATGTGCATCTGTACATGAGCAGCTTTCCCAGTTAATGGTGGGGTAGTTGAAGTCAACCAGTATGATAGTGTTAGGCCGGATACTATTATACCATGACCCCCCATTAATATTCCAAAATGTGCACACTAATTGGCCAGCATGCACGTTGTAAATCGACTTATACTAATGGAAAAATGTCCGGTCAACCGGACTATATATATATATATATATATATATATATATATATATATATATATATATATATATATATATGTGTATATATATATATATATATGTATGTATAGAATTGTCCACATATATGCATCTCCATACATATATACATGTATATATAGACCACCTGACTGATTCAACAGACTCCTTTATCTGCTTTTGGATGGCTGTACTAGCTAATATGTTTGGAATGTCATCACTATTTTGTAGGGCTCAGATGGTGTAATGGTACATTGCTTTGATCATAGTTTATAAGGCCCTAGGTCCAGGACTTGGCAAGCCTTATTATTTTGTTGCAAGACAGAACAGTTCTGCTGTGGAGGAAGGGATAAGGGCAATAATTCAAGAGGTCCCTAGTTTGGGCCCCTTCTCCCCCATTTACACAGCCTTTGGTCAGATTTGTTGCAGTAAGAGGTTCAGAGTATGGATCTGATGACCGACTACATTACATAGATAGATATATATATATATATATATATATATATATATATATATATATATATATATATATATATATATGTATATATATATATATATATATATATATATATATATATATATATATATATATAAATATATATATGGGTTCCATTCAGAATATCGAAGCTTAAAACTTCGAACCTCATATGATCGAAGAAAACCTTGAAATCCTGAACAAAGATCGGCATACAGCACGGACTGGGAGTTTTCCCTTGTCGTCACTGGAGTGTGATATTGGAGTTGACATATTTAAGTTGCGGGGGTGTGGGAGGTGCAGGGGGACTTGCCCCCTTGCATACACATGTTTGTCATGGGTTGAGTGGTGTTTCAGGGAGGGTTTACAATTTCAAGATTCCAAGATCTAGGGATTCTGAACTCGAGATTTTAGTATTTCGAAATTGTGACTGGAATCTATATATATATATATTTTTTATTTTTATTTAACATTTGTTGACCGGGAAAGTCCAACTAGGTTCCACAGATCCTGTTTTCAGCGGAGGCCCGGGGAGAAATCCTCCAGAAGCATATCTTTAGAATGTGGGAGGAAACCAGAGTACCCAGAGGAAACCCACGCGAACGCAGGGAGAACATGCAAACTCCGCACAGAAGGCACCCCAGCCAAGAATCGAACCAGAGAACCTCTTGCTGTGAGGTGACAGCATTAACTGCTGCACCACTGTATATCTATATATATATATATATATATATATATATATATATATATATATATATACACACACACACACACACACACACACACACACACATATATATATATATATATATATATATATATATATATATATATATGTATATATATATATATATATATATATATATATATATATATATATATATATATATATATATATATATATACATATATATATATATATATATATATATATATATATACATATTTGTGTGTGTGTGTGTGTGTGTGTATATATATATATATATATATATATATATATATATATATATATATATATATATATATATATATATATACACACACACATACAGAGTGATTAAGGCACTTTTAAGCAGGTGTAAGCGAGTTTGTGTGGGTTTGAATGGTGGTAAGCAATGTTAATTTCCGGTTAAATATGCTTACAGACAATTAGCCTTAGAAGTGCTTAATCTGTGTAGGCATTGCTTACCACCATGCAAGCAGGCTTAATCCCGCTTCCTACTGCTTAAAACAGCTTACTCACAGTTATCCTACTCTAATATCTTTAAAAGAAAAGAAAAAAGGGTTGATAGGAAAGTGGTGAAAAAGGGGACATGCAGAGAGAAAGACACTAGGGAAAGTAGCTAGGGATGTGCAGGACGGGTGTAGGGAAGGTCCATAGCTCTCCATTTCTTCTACAGCAATACCTGTGTATATATACTGAATTTGCAGTATATCTGGACACTCACACCCCTGAGAGAGGGGTGAGAACAACAATAATGTGTTGTGAATCCAATTACATGTGCCCAGTGGACATGTGTGTGAAATGGACAGCTATGTATGGGGAAAGATTTTTTTATGGAACAGTTTGCCCTTTTTTTTAAGGTGAGAGTGGGATTTTGGGGAAGGATAGTAGGTATATTTGGGTGTGTTGGTTGGGTAAGAAGACAGACAAGACAGACAAGACAGCATACAGGGTCAGTATAACACATGTGGGGGGTAAACACCTTGGACAGGGAGGGGGTCTTTGGAAATCAGAAGCTCATGAGCCCCCTAATGGAAACAGTGGGACTGAGGTACCCACCCATGGGCATTCACCACTGCACCTTCAAGGCCCCGAAGGTGGTTGTGCTGGGGACTAAGCAGGAGGTGCAGGCTGACCCTCTAGTTGTGTCACACAGTCCTCAGGCTGGCATAGCAGATCTCCAAACTACTTTCAGACCTCTCTATGAACCAATCCAGGACCTGGCTTTGGGTGACAGTATCCTGTATGTGCCTGCTCACAGGGGGGATGAGCCCAATCCCTTGAGGTGGTTCCACCCGAAGGTAGTGCAGGACCAGTGGATGAGAAGGTCCCAGGGTGAGTCCCAGACATGCTGGGGCCCAGTGCCATGGCCAGACAAGGTAGGAGAGGTGGGTCCACTGGGACCGGCCTTCCCAAACATGCTATGGTGTTGCAGTTTTAGAACATATGTGGGTTAGTAATAGTCAACACAACCCAGGATTAGTTATAACAGCATGCATAGATATTCCCATTAACCCAAAACAACAGATTTAGAACAGTTGCATAGTAAATAGAACACGTGCATACAGGGAACCACAGTGGCCATTACAACAGCATGCAGGTTACATTGATAGCAACAGGCCACCAATGATAGTATTTCAACATGGAACATTAATAGAAACAGATTTCAATATTTGTTGAACAATAGGACACATGTCCCAACAGTAGGTTTGGTGTAAAACATGCCCATTGATTTGTGTGTTTAGATTATTGTTGCAGATATGGTCGGGGGGGGGGGATGTCAATTAACAACTTGTATATACTTGCAGTACTCACAGCTTTAATGATCATTGCTGTAATCATTACTCTACAGGTAGTATTACAATAACCTATGGCCTTGGTTTGGGCAGTGGTATGTTTGTATACAGTGTATAATTCAACCTTCTTATAGCTACTTTCTGCTTCTCTTACATAGAAGACCTATGGGGGGAATGGTTGTTAAGACTACCTGACTGTTTCTACACATATTCACAAAATTCTAATTGAAATTATGCATACAGCTTACTACGACTTCTGGGATTTGAATCATGGCTCTGTCTGCTAAAAACACAACAATTTGTGTTTCATTAGAGTGAGCTGTTGCGAAACTGCTCTTTCTTTTTTTGATGTTTTATATCTAAGTCTCTCTTCATAGGTTCATAGGTAGGTACTAGGCTATTGGCCCAAGGACCTACATAAGCCTAGCCAATAAGGTTTCCTGGCTTATGCCACCCAAGGAAGTAATTTTCCTGTGCCACTGTCGAGCAGAGACACAGAAGTGATCCCCGGGGTGTATTTCCTATTTCCCATCCACTCATCAAGATTTTTCTTGAAGAGTGCTAATGAAGAACTTTGCTTGACATAGATGGATAGCCTGTTCCAGAGTATGGGAAGTCTCTGTGACAGGAATCTATCCCTCCAGCATGTCCTGTTTATTGTGGTGACAAGGTTTAGGTCCCTAGAGTGTTTAGCTTGGAGGGATTGGGATTTCTTTAGGTGTAGCATGTCCAACGGCTCTGGGTGTGACAT
Source organism: Protopterus annectens (assembly GCF_019279795.1). NCBI lineage: Eukaryota > Metazoa > Chordata > Ceratodontiformes > Protopteridae > Protopterus > Protopterus annectens. Next base: position 492,393,940 of record NC_056738.1, read on the forward strand.
AGCTTTATATGTTAGGCAGAGATCACCTCGGAGTAGGCGATATGCTATGGAGTAAAGCTGGAGTTTTTTGAGGCAGTCAGTGTAGGGCATTTATTTGAGGCCAGTAATCCTCTTTGTGAGGTACTTCTGTGGCCTTTCCAGCTGCTGCAGATGTCTTGTGAGGTACATTCCAAAAGGATCATTGTACTCTATAATGGGTATAATGAGTGTCAAGTAGAGGGGAACAATGACCTCTTTTTTCCTGGATGAGAACTCTTTTATGATGAGGTGTGTCACATAGCAGGACTTCCTGACTACTGTGGCGATGTGACTATCAAAGAAGAGACTACTGTCCACCTGGGTCCCAAGGTCTTTTATCACACATTTGGTGTGAAGTAGATTGCTGCCTACGTGGTAGTTCATGGGTACAGAGCTTTTACTAAAGGGGATGACACTGCACTTTTTGGCATTGAGCTTGATGCCATGGCTCTGACACCAGGCATCTGTCTCAGCGAAGCCCTTCTGTAGGATGTCCACATCATTTGTGGACTTGACTATGGCTCCTAGTTTGCAGTCATCTGTGAACTTCATTAGCCAGAGGCCTTCTGTGTTAGCCTGTGCTTCAGAGAAGTAGATACCAAACAGGAGAGGTCCCAGGATGGAACCCTGTGGTACTCCACTTGTCACTGCTTTGAGGTCAGATTTGGAGTCTGCAACCTTTACAGTGTGGGTTCTGTCAGTGAGCCATTTGGCAACTCATCTTGTGATGTAGGGATTTATACCTAGTTTAGTGAGTTTACCTATAATTCCAGAATGGGGGGTGGTGTTGAAAGCCTTGGCAAGGTCAAGATAGGCTGTGTGAACCACCTTACCCTCATCTATAGCTTTGGTGACTGCCTCAAAGAAGTCAATCAGGTTTAGGAGGCATGATCTGCCTTTCACAAACCTGAACTGGGTGGGATCCAGAGTTTGGAGGTTACCAATGTCTTTGTTTATGAGTTCCATGATGATATGTTCCATGGCCTTGGAGACCAGGCTCATCAGGTTAATAGGTTGATAGTTCCCAGGATCAGTGGTGGCTCCCCCTTTGTGGAGTGGGATAACTGTTGCTGTGTGCCATTCAGTGGGCACAAAGCCTGATGCAAGGCTATTATTGAACATGGTGCTTAAGTGGGGAGCCAGTTCGTTCTGCAGTTCATGTAAAACACAGCCTGGGATGTTGTCAGGTCCCATGGATGCTGTGTGTTTGGCTTTAGAGAGTGCATCTTTTACCTGCATAGTTGTGATTACAGGGACTCTACATATTTCCTGTACAGATATGGGCCCTTTAGGGGGGGGGGGTAAAGTTCGCACTGAGCCTATCTGCCAGGATGTTGGCAATATCAGTTGGTTCTGTAATTTTCATGCCTTTGTGCTATAACTCAGAGCAGATTTGGGTGTTGCCATCGAGATTATTGACATAGCTATAGAATGCTTTGTGGTTGTCCTTAGAATTAGTGGCAATTTTGTTTTCGTAGCTAGCTTTGGGGGATCTTATAAGGGATCTCAGCTTCTTACTGAGGTTGACCAGGAAGCTCCTCCACTCATGGGATTTTACTCTCCTTTGCAACAGTTTCTTCCTTCTGTTGTACAGTTTGTTTATGGCGGGGGACCACCAGATTGGCTTCCTTTTTTGGAGGATAGCGTCTTGGTTCTGTTTGGGATAGCACAGTCCATGCATTCGTGTAAGTGTGTAGAAACAGTTGTACAATCTGACCTTGTAATTACAACATTCTTATACAGACATTCCTAGACATAGTTTTTATGTAGCACAGTGTGGGAAACAGTGGTTAACACAACATTACTGTTCAGATATCAGATCTTGGTGAATGCAACATTTCAAGCCATGCAATACCAAAGTAAACACAACCAGTCCAGGATTTCGAACTTTATTGCCAGGCAGTTACAATTCTCTTAGCTAGAAGACCTGTGTGTGTGTGTGTGTGTGGGGGGGGGTTGTTAACACTACCTGACTGTTTCTACACATATTCACAAAATCCTAGTAGAAATTATGCAGCAGCTTACTACCACTCACATGATTCAAACCATGGCTGTCTCTGTTAAAAGTAAAGCAATTTGAAATTCATTAGAGTGAGCTATTGAGAAAGAGCTCTCTTTTTTCATTGTTTTCTATCTAATTCTCTCTTGGTTGTACACTCTGACCTTGTAATTACAGCATTCTTATACAGACATTCCTAGACATATTTTTGATATTGCATAGTGTGAAAAAAGTGGTTTTCACAATATTACTATTCAGATATCAGATCTTGGTGCACGCAGCATTTCAAGCCATACAATACAAGAGTAAACAGAAACAGTCCAGGATTTAGAACTTTATTCCCAGGCAGTTACAGTTTTATTTAAATATAAGCTATATGGGACTATTACTGTCATGTTATCTGGTTTATTCAGTACAAACCATACACATTTTTATACTGCCAGGTGAGATTCTACTCTTTTATATTTATTTAGTATGACTACTTCATCAGGATTGTTACTCACCAGCCGCGTGATGCATTCTTTGCAACCTACTGGCATGGGCTTCCTGATTCGCAACTTGCTCAGCTGGAACTGTAATGAAAATAGAGAAACAATTAGGTATACCTATCCATCACATACACAGGCTGGACTTTGGTAAACAGTTATTGCTATGAATACTTATACACTGCTTAGACATCACCCCTCTGTCTTGCCTCTTGGACCCACTGTTCTAAGACCTCCCTCTTCCTCCATTTCAAGTTACCATAGTGGTGCTGGACCTGCTCACCAGTCCAAGGGATACCATTGGCACTGGTGAGATCATGGGTGAGACTTTCCCAAGTTTCTACTTTGTATTGGGAGCCCTGGTACTGGTCCTGCAACAGTCTCACATCATGTTTTTTTACCAGGAGTCCTACCATGACCTTGGACTCCTGTATGCCCTAGCGCTGCACCCAAAAGCGCATGCCCTCACCAACACCTGCCATACTGCCTACAGTGGGGAGCTACAACCAGTTATGAGCTGCATTCCCACCTGCGGGATTTAAATATGGCCAATTTCCCACCCTTTGCTGTGATTGGACAGTTTGGAATATGCTGAGCTAAGCTAAGCTACGGGCAAACCTGCTTAGCTAAGGTTGGCAGTGCTTAAAGGAGCAGGTTCAGCACTGCTTACCAATGAGCAAATTCACTTAGCTGGGCTACTCATTGCTTAGTATTCATATGTACACAATGCTTACGCCTGGTCAGCATAGCTGTGCAATGCTTAGCATTGCTTATGTTTTATTTTATTGGACTACCACTTGTATGGAATTGATTCATCATTCATTACATATTATACATTTGTTTACCTTCCCTGACATCCCCTAATGTGCTGTAATTACATTTATTCTTGTGTGACTATACTGTATGGGGCACTTCTGTTTATATGGGGGTTTCACTACTTTATTACACTGACACCTCACATCTAGGCTTAATACACTACTCTGGTTGAGAAATATAAGTTACTTTCTACATAAATATACAAATAAATTAAAATTGTAATGATTGCACATACAAAATGGAAAGAGCTTCAGTGAGGCTCAAACCGTGAATGACTACATGTAAGGCATACCCTCTAACCGCTACACTACCACACAAATGATTTGATTGGATGTCTATTGCTATTTAACTTATTATGGTATTTCAGCTGGGCTAAGCATAGCTAAGCAATGGGCACACCTGCTCAGCTACACTTAAACTTTATTGCACGTGAAAAAAAAATATTTGCTGCATTTTTTACTTTTTACCCTTCTGAATAGCCATGCTAATGCTAAACCTGTTATTCTATCAACTTTCTAGGTTTGTAGGGACAATTGTCCCTTATGGCTTTGTCCGGATTTCTTACTCTGATGGGTTGAGAGGTGTGCGTTATATACTTCATACCCTTTCAAAAATTCATGCTAATGCTAAACCTGTTATTCTATCAACTATCTTGGTTTGTAGGGACAATTGCCCTTTATGGCTTTGTCCAGATTTCTTACCCTGATGGGTCGGGAGGTGTAACTAGCGATCTCACTCTATTTAAATTGCTGTACGGCAATTCTGGTGTGCAGGAGGCATGTGTATTGTAAGACCACTGCTCTCAGACACACCCTCTGCACTCATACACAAAACCGTGTCTGTATTACAGCATGGCAGCAAGCCTTCATGAATATGCATGGCTCACTGCTGTGCTTCACGGGAATGGTCCCTTCCATGCAGGAATAAGCTATTCCTACACGGACATTTACTGAATCCGGGGGTCTGTGTGAAACCTTCATTGTTGCTGATGCGTACATGGTGGACTTCCTTATTAAGTGAAATCAGTCCCATTTTCAAACTATCTTTGAGGCCTAACAATGACTGCACATGTCTTTTGACTATGTAAAACTGCATGTTATGGCTGTTCCCAGCAGAATAGCATGAAAGCACTACTGAGCCTTCAGTTTGAATCTCTTCACCACCATAAGCAACAAGCTTTGCACACTTTGCCAAATCAAATTTTTCACCAGCTTTTACCTTAGCAAACATTGCTGCTAACATAAAATTGCATTTTGAATTAGTATCAGCTTTGAGCTCTACAGGTCTCCCATTAATCAGAACAATGCAAAATACTTCACTCTTTGCCACCAAATCTACTGCATTAACCTTTTCCTTAAGCACAGAGACACCATCAACATAAAAAGTAGGGTTGCAGCTTTCTACTTGATCAACTTGCTTCTTGTAATGCTCTCTATTAATATAAGAATGTACCACTTTAGATTTACAAAGCTTTCTGAAATGGTTCCACTCTTTACATCTGTGGCATTGCTGACCAAAAGCTAAGCACTTTTCTTTTTTAGTTTCGTGACTGCCTCTACAATTACGACAGCTGACTATGAGGTTTACCATGGGTTTTGCTAAATCACCCCTTAGTTTTGCTGCACGTGTCCTGGGTTTTACTAAAGCTGCCCTGGGTTTCATTGTGGGAGCCACACCCTTTGACCTAGACCTCTTTACTTTGTGCTGAATACTGTCAATATTCATGCTGGAAGAAACTGCAAGCATGCTCTTCTCATTAGTAAGCATATTTGTGTGCTTTTCTGTAAGCTCATATATCTGACAAATCTCTGTGGTTTTGCTTAAAGTTAAATCACTGTGTAAAAGCAAAATCTTTCTCACTGCATCATTATTAACACCAGACACAAGTTTGCCTTTTATCAACTCATTTCTCAGATCACCAAATATGCATGCTTTTGTCTTGTTTCTCAAGTCAGTTATATATGCTGTAAAGGTTTCACCAGGCTTTTGATCTCTTGGGTAAAATGTGTGCCTTTCCATTGCAATATTCATTTGAGGGTTGCACGTTTCTCTAAATTTAGATTTTAAGCACTCAGAGTCTTCCCGCATTTCAGCTTGTACCAAAATATGGTTGTCCTCCCCCTCCTCTGCATAAATAGTAGGTGTATACACAAATGAATGCTCTCTCTCAATGGCTTCTGAACCAGCTAAAATAAGCAGAATAAATGTTTTTGTACATGTGTCTTTATCAGAAAAAGAAGCTTGTATGAGAATATCATATTCTTGCTCAGTCACTCTCCAATTTTCAGCAATATTATTCACAAGCGGATCAGGTCTGTGAAATCCCTCTGCCATGCCAAATAAGTGTCAAACACATACCAGGAACTTGTAATTATATTCAACTACACAACAGACTCTTTGAAATGACTGTACTCTTTGAAAAGACTGTACTGTAATACTGTGCACACTGCCAACACTTTGTACACTTTAGACAGGTTATAGGAAATAAAGATATACGTATCATGAAACCAGATAAAGGTGGTGGTATAGTATTATACAACTCCATGAATTATGTCAATGAAATGTATAAAATATTACATGAATCTGGTAATTATGAAACAATTTCAATTAATGAAATTAATATAGGTTATAAAAATTTATTTATTCATTGAAGAACTACTTTTGGACAACCGTATTACATTGGATCTATATAATTTTATGAAAAATGAACATCCAACTCTTGCATCTATTGTTGGTATACCAAAAGTTCACAAAGATATTTTACAACCACCATTTCATCCTATTGTTTCTGGTAGACATTCAAAAATTCAACCTTTAGGTGTTTTTATTGATAGATGGTTAAAACCAATATATCAGAATATACCACACTTAATCAAAGATTTGTGGTCTTTTTTGGCTAAATTAACTAAGGAAGTATGGAAAGATAACATCATTTTTATCACCATTGACGTTATTGATTTATTTTCTTGCATCCCTAAGCAATCTGGATTGGATGACTTCTGTAATAGTCTAAGAAAATTTTCCAATCTGGAATGGGATAAAATAAATCTTATTATGGACCTTATGTCCATGGTATTGGATCATAATTATATACATTTTGAGGGCAAAAATTTCAAGCAAACAAGGGGGGTGGCAATGGGGGCAGCGTGTGCCCCCATTTTTGCCGACCTTGTTATGCTAGAATGGGAAACCACCAAGCTCTTCAATAGTAGTTTCTATAAATATATAGTGTACTATTCCAGATTCTTAGACGATATTTTTATTTTATGGGACAACAGTGTGGAAAATATTGAGACATTTATTGAATTTTTAAATAATTCAAGTACATTCTTGAAATTTACACACTCATACAGCTCTGAAGGCATAGCTTGCCTTGATACATATATTTCTAAAACAGTTGAAAGCTATCAATCCAACATATATAGGAAAAGTACCTTTTCCAACAGTTACCTAGAATACACTAGCAACCACCCACGAAATATGTTGAAAAATATTTTTAAGGGGCAATGCATCAGAGCTGCATGAATGACATCAAAATATCAAGATATGATAGAAGAAATACATCACACTGGAAATATGTTCAGAAACAGAAGTTATCCTAGCTATATACTTGATGATGTAATGAAATATGTCATAAGTGAATGGGGAAAAAATATCCCCCTCTTTTAGGGAAAGAATTAGTTAAGAACCCAAACTTGTCAGACACTAAATCAGACAACGCTTACAATAGAACATGTGTGTTAGAATATTCCCCCTATGCTCAAGATGTTGCAAACATAATAAGAAATAATTGGAGTATACTGATGGGTGATAATGAAATAAAGAAAATAGTAGGAGTGGCACCAATCTTTGTACATAAAATGGGAGCTAATATAAAGAAAATAATTGAATTTGGCCCATTAACATATATTAAAATCAATAATGATAAATAAACGACTAAATGTGGAAGTTGCAGACAATGTTCTGCTATTCTGGATACAAAGGAAATAACATTAGATAATATAACTAAGACAAGGGTTCGTTTTAGATATGGAAATTGTAATAGCAGAAACGTGATATACCTTGCTAAATGTACTAAATGTTCTAGTTTTTACATAGGAAAAACTGAACGTCAACTCAAAAAAAGAATTTATGATGATTTCTATAGAATAAAGAGTAAAGATAACAAAAATGCATTATATAGACATATATCCATGCATGATAGTACACATTCGTTTAAATTTGGGATTATAGATCAGATCAAAGTTGACCCTAGAGGAGGTAATCTGAGAGCTCAGCTAAGTAAAAAAGAAATAATTTGGCAGATATTGACCGATTCTGCTAGAGAACCCAGTCTTAATGAATACATTACTATAAAGCCCATTCTAGAGTTACGATTATAGTATAGTTAGTAGTATTTTGTAGTCAGATCAATTAAGGAAGTTATATGTGTACAATAGAATAGGCACACTACCTGATTGATTATATATTAGGTATGATATGTTATATGAATATTAGTACATACTGATCAAATATGTAGTATTTATTTTCATTTCTCATTCTTATTTTTATTTTTATATTTATATTTTATTTTTTATTATATGGAACTATGACAAACACATAAAATGATTATGATATGTTGTTGATTTTATAGCACTGTTAGTAAATGTGAATGCGACAGTGACATGAAATTGCTATAGAGCATACGAGAGATTATTTGCATTGATTTGCACATATATACAAGCAAAGTTTTTGGTATACTTATAACAACATATAGAGATTATATGTATTGATTTGTAAATATATATGTAGAATTCTTAGTTCATTTATTATGATACAATGCATCTTTAAATTTTTGTAAATGGCGGAATTGGAGCCAAAAAGTTTTTAAACAATGGACTATGGATAAGGAATAACATTCTGATGAATTCCACTTTCATGTGGATGAGAGCGCTTAATCTTTGTTAACCATTGTTTCATTCACATCGCTTGGTCTATTAAAGATGAGTTTTATCAAGACATTGATTTTCATTGTATTGTGCATCCATAGCTGCTTTGAGTATCAGTTTATTTTGTGTATTTCTACAGTTGGAAGCTGACACCATGAGTTATACACTTTAGATACTTTGAATAGCTTTAGTTAATGTGAAAAAGTAGTACATTGTGAAAAAATACAGTTGTTTTCTCTTTTTCAAACATTCTATGCAATTCAAATATTATTTCATATGTTTTTGTAATTATTTCAAGTACTGTATTCAATATGTTGCAATTTTGAACATTTTGTTTATTCAGTAATTGGTTTGGAATGGTTTGCTTTATATGTATTGAGGGAAAATTAATTTAAATAAGTTTAAAATCCTGGAAATATTTTCTGACCTGTTCACGAGTCATTTGTGAGTCGTTTGAGCCACTCTTGTATATTCCTCCATTTCTGACCATGCACTTCATGGTTTTAAAAAGTTTTGACTTTAGATCCCATTCAGACACCATGTCATCTGTCTTGTGTATTCAAATAAGATGATGAGGCTTGCGTATTCATTTAAGTTATTTATTCCACACAAACACATCAGGATGGATGAGTGGAACATAAAAACAAATTAGCTAACTGACTGACTGCTACATACATACATGTTTTCACTCCAGCTGCTTACACAAAATGGCACTCTGCTTGCATGTTCTCAGTATTTTTTATGCATGTGCCCATGAACTACAGTGGCTTTAAAGGATCAACACACACACTATGATCTACTCTCCCTGTGTTTGAGTGGGTTTCCTCAGGATGTTCCGGTTTTCTCCCTCATTCTCAAGACATGCTGCAGGTGGATTAGACATTCTAAATTGGCATTAGGTATGAGTGTGTGCATGCATGTGCTTCTGAAGAAGATTGGGTGCTGGCCTGGCAACTTGACAATGTAAAACTCCACTGCCACTTTTTCTGCAGACTGATGATCCACCATGGTGATCCCTAATGGGGACAGCTGAAAGGAGAAGAAGACTAGTCTTTATAGCTAGAGAGTCACAGACAATAATTAAACCAAACCAGCCAGCAGCACAAGACCTATGAAAACCTATCACATTTTGTCTATTTTCAGCAACTAAAAATCAAAACCCGAAAAGAATTTTAAATAGAACATAACAAAAAATTGTCAAAAGTTGGTTGATCATAGATTCACCTGAAGAGTCTTGCTTGGTGAAGTGGGTTAGGCATTGGGTGCTCAACTGATGAGTGATGAGTTTGATTCTGATTGATGGTGGTATGGAGAACCAATGCTATTTATTATACTGCAAGGTAAGGATATGATCTCTAGCAGGCTAGAATTGTTCCACTGTTAGGGTAGGGCTTCAGTCTGGTCATCATTAGCTTTCACCTACTTGCAAAGTTAAAACAAATGAAGTAACTTTTGCTCCAGACTGATTCTAATGATCTATTATGAATGTTACATGCTATGAGTTGTGCCAACATAATGTTGCAAATTTTATCCAGACTGCCACTTCAAAGTGTCTATTACCTCCTAACATCTGATTACTATCCATACTATATAGGGATCCTGGAAGTTTTCCATCACTCCTTAGGAGGCTATATCGCCTGCATTGAGAACCACTGGTTTAAGCAAAAGTATCTCAAAAGTAACTCACATTTAAGTTACTAGTTACTAAAAAAAAGTAATATATTACTATTACTAGTTACTATTTTGAAAAAGTAACTAGTTATATTACTAGTTACTAGAAATTGTAATATATTACATATTGTAATATATGACTCCCATCACTGCCCATAATACATTTCCAGTTGTTAATAATAATATTTTTAATAGTACCACTATTTACTGTCATTTCCATACAATATCTAGGTGCATCATTTCCAATTTTAATATTTGCAATTTCCTTTTTTTATTAAATCCATGCAATAATATAGGAGGAAATTTGTCAGTTCTTTTATTACAAATTTCAGTAGCCATGTTCTTTAATAATTCTGAAGAGTAACACAATAGCTACCCGTTGATGGTAAAATATTATATTAATTTTTATCTAGGTCAAAATATTTTTCTAATATAATATTTACCATCGATTTGTAGACAACTTATTTTTTATAGTTAAGAAAGGTGGTTTTGATCAATTAGATTTTTTTAAATGATCTTAACAATGGTATTGTTTTTTTTTTAATTTACAAAGGGTGATCAAGGACAAAAAGTTTGTTTTTTGGATGTTGAGTTATGTTGGGATACAGTAATACACAATTTTGTCAGTCAAATTCATCGTAAAAATAAGTAACCATCCAAGTCATATTAAGAAGAATATCCCACATGGACAATTTATTAGAGCATCAGGTATGACTAGTTTAGATGGTGACTTTGAAACTGAGGTAGAATTTATTACTCAGTTATTTGCAGCAAGGATCTTGTGAAGAAAGATAAGAGAGGTGGTAATTTCAAAAACAGATGGAAAAGAAGGAAACTGAGTGGCAAATTAGGTTAGATGTCCACCTGGTTTAAATTATAGTATCAATATAAAATGTTTTTTAGTTGACAGGAAATTAACTATTTGATTCACAAACTTATAGTTCAGAGTTGTTTTATTAGATTTTTACTGTATTTTTAGAGTGTTCTTTCGAACTTACGATAATTTATTTTGTTTATTGGTTGAATTGCATTAATTGTTTATTCATGTGATTGGATGCTTTGAATTTCAAATGAATATTTATTTAGAGTGGTTTTAATATTTGATATTTCTGAGGAAGTCTTTAGACAAATAGCGACTATTAAATGTTATACTACTCTAAAACCTTTATTTGGCATCATTCCTTTGTGCAGTGCCAGTGTTTTTTCTTAGTAAAACACTGGAAATGCAGCCTTTCAATTGCCTCATTCAATTCTCTGTCAAATCCAAATGAAGCCCACAAGCATCATTATCTATTACACATATTGTACCACTTCCCACAGAGTATTCTCTTCATACTTCACAACCTCTTAGTGCAATAAATGTGGATAAAGCCTAAAATAATGAGGGTCTAAGGGACAAAAATAGGGACATATTATAAATATTGCTTTTATAACCTTAAGAAGTTGCTAGAATAACAGGAATTGTGTTAGCATGCATTTTCTGAAGGACAAGAAGTCTGAAACTCAAATGTATATTATTATTTAGTGATTTCTGCAAAAATCTGGACAATTGAGAGGTTTGCTTCTGTTCAGAAGTTGGTCTGTTATTGGCACTGTCAAATATAAAGCAGCAATGCCATTTGCAAACCGCTAGTGCAAGGAATGCTACTGTGACACCATAATCTAATCTAACTGGATCCTTCCATGTGTCTAGCTAAATATCCCATCATGTCTTCACAGCTCCCATACCACCGACCAAACTAACAGCAGCTCCTTATGGTATTCCCAGCTGTAGTCTGTGTAAAGTGCCATACAAGACAAGACTGCCATCTTTATTTAGTTAATGTTTATTGTGTTACATGGAATTTGTTCACTTAGGTGGAAAGATGAGTCATTACTGCCTAACACCACTAGCAAACATGTAAACATGTAGGCAGAATTGTTGACTCTGTGCAGCAATGCATGTATGGATATATTTCTATATCATGCATGTGTCTCCATACTATAAACAGGACATATAATGGCTATCTCCATGCACAAAACTGTTATGAGGAAAGAGTCATGGTTAGTGCATTAAAGGTTTAGGCATACAGCAATTTTATTTTATTTATTTATTTATTTGAAATGTGTTAACTGGGTTGGCCTGACTGAGTCATTGCCCATTTTCAGCAGAGACCTGAGGAGAAAAGTTCCAGAGCATTACAAACGTTATTAGAAAATGAGATTTGGTAACAGACCAATTTGTCCAGGTACATCTTTAGATGGGGTTAGATTGAAACAGTATTTTAGTAGGGGAAGGGAAGAAGCTAGTTGGGAGGAGGGTTAAACAGGAAAGTAGGATGACTGGGAGTGTTGCTTTTGTGTTAGGACATGAATAAACAGATCTTCATGGGTTCTGTTCAAGCAGCTTTATTATATGCAAACACATTACTATTGCTAATTATAGACTGTAACTTAAGTAACTTATATACAATTAATGTCTATGATTATCCATGCTCACTCCCTAACTCCTCTTTCAAATGGCACTAAGGTTGTGCACGTGTGCGGGTTATATACATGCACATACAGCCTCACATGTTTCTTAAAAGATACAAGCACACACACTTTACACTCTGATCTACATACTGCCTCTTTGAGAAATAAGCCATACAATTGTTATGAGACTGTTTGGCATGCAGAAATCACAGATAATCTATAGACATGCATTATACAATGTTAAACATATAGGTATGTACAATCAAGTCCATGTTGCTGCATATTTCACACTTGGTTTAGACACTCATCCATACTGTGTGACATAAAACTGGGAATTATATTTAGCAATTGGGACGGTTTCTGCAAAATGGTTGACCTGTGGAATGTGTGAAACACTTTCAGGAACAGAATCAGACTTTTGTATGCATTCTTGTCTAGAAACAGTGTCTGACGCATTCTTTGTTTTAGAGTTTGCATCACAGATACAATGTTGTGATTGGAATGATGGATGATGGTTCTGGTACAGGAAGAAGAAGATGTTTGCGAGTCCTCCTATACTCCAGTCCTTTGGAATTTACTAAGTAAGATTTCAGCTCTGCACAGATGCCTGTAATCTGTCCTATTTGATCAAAACCTTTCATTTGCTGGATCCGTACCGTCTCTCCTTCCCTCAATGGTCGAAGTAATCCACTCGATCTGTCGTAACTAGATTTCTGGCTATTATGCTTCTTAAACAATTGAGCCTTGACGGTTTTATTGTTCTTGGGTTTAGGCTGTAACAAACTTGAGGAAATAGGTAGCATGGTTCAAGTTTGCCTGGAAAGTAGTCTTGGAGGAGGTGAGCTAAGAATATCATCACAGGGTATGTTTCTGAGATTAGGTAAATTCAAGAATACATGGGTATTGTCACACTTTGACCTTTCAGGTAACTGTTTTGCACTCTGTACTGCTCATTCAGCTAGACCATTGGACTGAGGATATTCAGGAGGGTGGCCTAATGGTTAAGGTGTTTGCCTTGCAAGCACAAGGTGCAGGGTTTGAGTCTCACAAGGGATAATTAGCTAGGCTTAAAATGGCTCGCAAGGGCAGTTAGCTTAGTACTAATCTATGAATCTATGAATCTATGAATGTACAAAGTCCGATTCTCTTGCAAGTTTCTGAAATAACTGGCTAGTGAATTGAGTACCATTGCCAGAACAAAGTTTGTGTGGACTACCATGAACGGAGAAATGACATTTCAACTTAGTAATAACAGTAGTTGAGGATAAGTTTGGTAATAGATCAATCTCAAACCAATTTGAATAACCAAAATTAAGTAGAGTTGATTGTTCCATTCAAAGATATCATTTGCTACAGAAGATGAAGGTAGTTCAGGAACTGGATCTAGCTGAGGTGGTTCTCTTTGCAAATGCGGTCTAATACTATTGCATACTGAACAAGAAGAAAGAACTCTATCAATGCCTTTTGATAATATAGGCCAAAATACCAATTTTCTGGCTCTTCTCTTTGTGGATGTGAATCCTGGGTGACCATGATGCAAAATTGGAATATATTCTTGTTGTAAGGAAGCAGGAACAACAATTTTAGGACCTTTAGAAATTACGCCATCTTCCATCATCAATTCATCTCTGTAAGGAAAATCCGCTTGCACCTTAGGTGAGACACTAGATTGCTTTGACGGCCATCCAACATTAATATAATGACTGAGATTTTGTGAAAATGGTTCATTCTGAGTGTGATCTCTTAATTCATCATCTAGTGGTGAAGAAATTATGCACTGACATCACATCAAAGTCAAAAGTTTCTGCGTCAAGCTGTTCTGTTGTGTTTTTATGAGATCCAGATAAAGTATCAGACAGATGCCTTTAGTGTAGACCATTTTGAAATTGTATTTTTGCAATTTGAGCATCATTCTTTGCAATGTCTCTGGAGCACACTGCATAGGCTTCTTTAGAATAGTAACTAGAGATTGGTGATCAGTTTCAGTCTGAATAGCTCAACTATAAATATAATCATGAAACTTGGAGCATGCGAATACTATAGCCAACACCTCTTTCTCAATTTGAGCATATTGCATCTCAGTTTGGGTTAGTGTTCTAGATGCATAGACTACTGGTCTGCCCTCTTGAATTATGACTGCACCTAGGCCAAATTTGGAAGCATCATAGGAAAGAATAACTGGTTTGTTCACATCATAGTATCTTAACATAGGTGGGGTGGCAATTTTCTGCTTGATGTTTTCAAATGCCTTCTGATGATGTTCCAACCATGACCATGCAACATTTTTGCATGTTAGTTCTCTTAAAGATGCTGTTAACTCACTGAAGTCTGGTATAAATTTGCCTAAACAGTTGACCATGCCCAGAAAATGCTGTAAACTCTGCACATTGTCTGGCACTGACATCTCTAGAATAGCTGCTTGCTTGGTTGGGTCTGATCTTAAGCCTGTACGTGTAAACAAATCATCCACATATGTAACTTCTGGAAAAATGAATTTGCAATTCAGAGGATTGAGTTTTAAGTTTACTTCATGTGCCCTGCCTAGAACTTTCTTGAGATTTCTGTCATGCTCTGCTTCACCACTGTCTCCAACTTGCAGATGATCTACTATTACGGCACAGGGAAAATCTGAAAAAAAATGTTCCATTGCATGCTGAAAAACTTCACTTGCAGAGTTTATTCCAAAGGGCATCCTTAGGAATCTGTATCTGCCAAATGGAGTACCAAAAGTAGTCAGAAATGAGGATTTGCGATCCAGCTTTACTTGCCAAAATGAACTCTTTCTATCCAAAACAGAAAATATAGTGGCATTCGATATTAGAGCTACAACTTCTTCAACTGTGTGCATTGGATGATATGGTCTTTTTAATGCTTTGTTCAAATCTCTTGGGTCAGTGCATATTCTGATTTCAACTGAGCTTTTCTTATGAGCTGCTACCATGGATGATACCCATTCATTTGGTTCTGTGACTGGACAAATCACACCTTGCTGTACAATTTTATCCAACTGAGCTTTTACTTTATCTTGCATAGCTATCAGAACTCTTCTTGCTGGTCATACTACCGGAGTGATCTCTGGGTCTAACTCCATGGAATATACAACTGGAAGCTTGCCCAATTTGACATTCGCAAACATCAGCATACTCTGAGAAAATGGCTTCGGAGAAATTGGAACTCATAACTGCACTTACATTATGAACGTCTTTAGCAAAATAAATCAGATTCATTCCTAAACTTTCTTTGCGATCCAATAAAGATTACACTGGCCTTAGACTACTTAGAATAACAAGTTGTAACAGTTCTCAGCCAAATAACATGAAAGTATCACTGAACCTTCGGTCTGAATTTCTTCACCTCCATAAGCAACAAGTCTGTCACTACTGGTTACATCGAGTTGTTTGTTAGTTCTTAATTTTGCAAATGTGTCTACTGATATAACATTACACCTTGACTCAGTGTTTACTTTGAGCTCTGCAGATTTTTCATTAATCCGGACTGTACAAAACACTTCACTTCTTGTCAGCAAGTTTACTGCACCAACTCTTTCAGCAAGTACTGATTCATCATCTACATAGAAAGCTGACTGTTTCAGCTCTACTTCATCAACTTGCTTTCTTGTGTGACCTTTCTTTACAACTGTGTGAGGTTTGCTTGATTTACAAAACTTTTGGAAATGGTTCCATTTTTTTATAATTGTGAAAATGCTGACCAAATGTTAAGTACTTCTCTCTTTTCGACTCATGATTCACATCACAGTTGAGATAGTTTACAATAAAGATAGATTTGGGTTTTGCTGATTGAGGTTTGTGTTGCACTAAGCTGGTGCTGGAGCTTGCACTTTTCCTGGAACTTTCTAGAAAACCACGTAGCTTCTTTGGAAATTCTGTAGCTGCCAATTGCTTAGGCCTGTTCTTGCTTGTCACATGTTGCATACTGTCTACATGTGCTGTGGAGCCAACTGAACCCACGCTTTTGTCACTCGCAAGCATACTTGTATGTTTTTCTGTCACCTCATGGATTTGACAAACCTCTATGGCTTTGCTCAACATTAAGTCACGAAGTAAACTCTTTCTCACAGTAGCACTATTAATACCACACACAAGCCTGTCCTTTATTAATTCATCTTTTAGATCACCAAACCGACACATCTCAGCTCTGTTTCTCAAGTCAGTTATATAAGCTGCAAATGTTTCCCCTGGTTTCTGACCTCTTGTGTAAAACAAATGCCTTTGTAGTGTAACATTCATATGAGGGTTGCACATCTCTCCAAACTTGTGCTTCACACACATGGGGGTCTTCCCTTGATTCAGCTTGTACAACAGTATGGCAGTCTGCACCTTCTCCTTCATTTACTGCTGGTAGATACACAAATGAACGTTCTCTTTCTATGGCCACTGACCCTGCTAAGTTTAGCAAAATGAATGCCCTGGTGCATGCATCTCTATCTCCATAAGCTGCTTGTATGAAAATATCACAGTCTTGCTCAAATATTCTGTAGTTCTCTGTAACATTCTGATCAAACACAAGTGGTAGGGGTTTTTGAAATCTGTCTCCCATATTAACACATACCAGCAAAAGTTTTTTTTTGCAACTAAGCATAAATATACAAACATACACATATACAGACGTTTCTGGCATAAACAGAACTTGTCCAATGCTTTTGTGCCTTAAACTTATATTCTCATTAGTCAGAATTATGTGAATAAATGAACTTGTAGTACTTTTGAATAACTGGACTTTCTGAAATAAACTTCTCGGGCTTTTCAATACATTACTGAACTTTACGAAATTACTTTTCAATGCTTTACTGAACTGTGCAAAATAACTTCTTGATACTTTACTAAACTTTATGAAATAACTTCTCGATGCTTTCAGAATATTTTTGGTAAAGGCAAAAATGCTAAAGTAATTTATCATCACTTGTGAATCTTATTGGTAAAGTAATTTACCATCACTTTGTTATATTTTCAGAATTTTATCGATAAAGGCAGGAATGCTACAGTCATGCACCATGACTTTTTAAAGTCATTACTTTAAGAAATATTCGAGAACTTTACAATGTGAATGAATAACTCACAAGCACTGTAATACTCTTGTAATGTCATCTTTTTCAAGAAAACACCTCTTATCAGTGTAAGAAACATGTCAAGCAACTGCACAATGTGAAGAAATCAAACATCTGTTGCCCAAAACTCAATAGCTTTTGAAATACTTGATTTTGTGGATAACTCCATATAGCACACTGAAACGTCCCCAAAATTGTGGTACCTTACTAAGCAACTCTTTACAGTACAAGAGACACTTTGTAATGGCAGCTTTTTTTGAATAGACACACCCAGCACAATAACTTTTCAAAATAGCTATACTTTGACTGGACTGCATGAAATAGTTGCACTTTACACACTATGAACTGTTTGAAATACATTCACAGTAATAGGCACACACTGTAAGCCCTTTTACACACTCTGAGATACTTTGAATAACTTTAGTTACACCCTTGGTACAATATGAAGTCATAGTTATGCCCAAACACTTGCAGTCGCCTTGCTTTATTTTGCTTAATGTGCCATTTTTTTCTTTTCTATTGTAATTATTTCGCTCTTTTAAGCTCTTTTTTATGGCCAACATACTTTTCTTGTGCTTGTTTTACTCTAAACATGCCCAACTCTGCCTCAAACATACTCATTTTCTGCTTTAAACATACTTGTTTTGCTTTACAGTTGATTGTTTTGTCAAATACTTTTATCTTAAACATTTCCTTTAGTTAACACATTTTTCATACTTTCCGCTTGCCTGATACTCCGATTTGTGCCCTTGTAATGCCCCTTTATTGTTTTTCACATCAAGTAAACAATTTGTTTTATTTAATTCTTTCTGGCTATGTTGGTGCTCTTTTCTTTTGGTTTTACCTTTGTTGTCATCTTTACATCTCATGGATTGGAATATTCTTCTCTTCTTCATCCAGGTTCTGACACCATGTTGCTTTTGTGCTAGGACACAAATAAATGAATCTTTATGGGTTCTGTTCAAGCAGTTTTATTATATACAAATGCATTACTATTGTTGACTATAGACTGTAACTTCAGTAAATTATATATAATTAATGATTATGATCATGTATGCTTACTCTCTAGCTGCTCTTTCAAAATGGCACTAAGGTTGTGCACATGTGCTATATATGTTATATAGGTACACGTACAGCCTTGCATGCCTCTTAAAGATACAAGCTTACACACTTTACGCTCTGATCTACAGTGAGGAAGTGAGGTAAGTGTAGGGAGGGGCTTAATACGTTTTTGTGAGAGTGTAACTGGGTAAGGAATCACATTTTGGTGTGAACTTGCTATGCAAACTTACATCCCAGATGACCTAGGTAACTTGGAGGACAGGTAGGACTTGGATAAGTGTAGGGTGCATGCTTCAGATGGGTAGTGTTTTTTTTCCTTTGTTTCAATGGTAAGCATTAAAGCTCTTAGTCACACAGGGTAGAGTTTGATTCAGACTTTGAATAATTGTCTGTGCTTGGTATGGCCCTTTGGGGCAATTATCTTAGTATTTTTCTCTCTTCAACCCCTTTTGAGGGGCCAATTGGTTGGGTTTTTTTGTCCCTGCTATCTGCCTTTTGGTTCTCGTGGGAATGTCATAGTAGGTTGTGAGGGCTGATAGGGCTGTGGCTGCAGTCTATGGGTAGTTTCAAGGCATATTAAAAAATTAAAAAATTTAATGAGGAAGGAGAAGGGGTGAAAGAGAGATGATTGTAGTAGGACTGTGTTTGCGCTGGTCCCACTTTGTATTGGCATGGTTTGTGGTTGTGGTTGGCAGGGTGGCTACTTACATGGGGATGGGGGTTGGCTGGAGTGTGTCTTGCTGCTTGGCTGGGGCCTGGTTTCTGTGTTTTGGGTGCTTGGCTGGTTTTTAGTTGTCATTAGAAGAGGAAGAGGGAAAACAGGGCTACAGTGCAGTACATTTTCTTTGGGGGGGTTCTAATCCCTTTGCAGCTTGGTGATTACAGGGTTAGGTGTGGGCTGTAATATTTCTCCACAGAGTTGAGGAAGTTGTGAAAGCAACGGTTTAATGGGCTTTAAGTTCCTGCAACTAACAGTCCTGCACCATGCATGCATGTTGTGGGACAACTGTTATGGGGAAGGGTTTGCATTTTCTTTTCTCCCCAGCTGTCAGCCTGCTCTTTGTAACTTTGCTAGGTAGGGTAAATTGATGGGAGGATCTGAGGAGTGGTGATGCCCAAGGGTTTCTATTAATCCAAATAAATGGTACGGATACATCTGGGCTGAAGTCTGCTTAATCCTTGGAAATGCATACAACCTTGAATCCTGTTATGCACTAAGCATTGGCAGTTGGCACAGATGGTTAAGGGTGTCATCTGTAGTTTGTTGGGGGGAGCTCAACAGTACAGTTTTTTTTTCTTCTCTCACAGTATGTCAATAATTTTGCCTCGCACATCTAGTCCATTCATCATAAATGTGTTGTGTGATGTTTTGAATGTAGGTGCTTTACACAATGAGTCATTGAGCCATTGATTCCATTGTGTGTGTAATGGCAACCCCTACAGTATTGGCAAGGTATGGCAGTCTCAGTAGGTGCATCCTTTAATGGTTTTGTACTGGATTTGTTGGTAGTTTTAGTGTTTCGTGGGCCTCCTTTCACAGTTTGTGTGGAGCTGATGTTTGTTGCTCCAAGTTGTTATGAAGGGGTTACACTCAGAAATAGCTGCAGGGTCAGATTTATCAGTGAAGAATCACTGAAAAAACAATTTTGAGCTTGTTCTTGAATGAGACATGCACAATGGCAATGTGGGTCCATTATAGCCGTTACAGTTGGTGGTCACTATGATGGATGCTATGGTTTGTGGTGGGCCTTTGCAGTTTTAACACTGGCATGCAATTGCGTTGAGTAAAGATGTTTTCAGAGAAACTTGTTATCACAAAGTACCCTTTATGTAGTTACAGTTCAGTAAATGTTTCGGACAAGATTGTTAAAAAAAAAAAACTTAATTTTAGCATTGCTGAGTTTTCAGAGTGGTGCATTTGTTCCTATCCTTGTTTTTTTGTTGTTGGTGGTGTGGTTGAATAAAGATCAGTTTCTTGGCTGTTTGGACTGGGTGGCACTAGATGCAACAGCTCATTGCCTTGTATGCATTGTCACTTAATGGCTGAATCGTTGGTGTGGCTTGGGTACCGTTCAAATGTAGGGACTCTTCAGAATGTCCAGAATTTGATTTGGGCTGAGGTTATACATAATGGGTGGGAGAACTGGTCATGGGTATTATGAACCTATGTGGCCTTTCATCATGCCACTCAGTTATTCAGGTTTGTACAGTCTTGCCTCATGTTTCTGTATGAGGCTCATGTATTTGTTGTTTCAGGCAAATCTCTGAGGATTAAGGTTACTGGGTAATAGTGCCCACTTATATTTCAGACTTAATGTTCCTCGGGGAATGTTGTTCGGGTGCCTTGCAAGGTGTAAGAGAGTGATCTGGGGAATCTGTTCCTACTTTATCATCTTCATTCCCCTGGCCTTGGCTAGGTCCAGATTTCTTGTGCTGGAAGGTTGAGTGGTACATTGCTCATGCCTAGAGAGATGGCTAGAAAAAAGTTGTGGTCTTCAGATAGACCACTGGGATGCTCTGAGGAATGAAGGCTGTACCTAATATAATTCTGCAGGAATAATTTGCTACACGGGCACTGACACTCTAGCTGGCGGGTGGGGGCTTTTGGCGGACTCCTCCAATTTGTCCACAATTTCTCTTTCTAAAATGTGATTTTCAGTGGAGGTAAGCCACCATGGCATATGTGACTTTGTGTTAGTAGGGGAATTTGTAGTGGTATGTGCCAAACGGATCCATGTATTTTTGAAATGTACCCAGATCTACCACATCATTGAAGAATGAGCAGGATTTTACATTACTAGGCAAAATTTGCTAAATGGCTAGGCATGTGCACCTTTAAGAAGACACCCTTAACATCTGGTCACCCCTTTTTCAGTCACGTAATAGTGCTTTTCTCACAAATCTAGCATGGCTACACATTATAACCCTGTTGAAAATTTTAGTGTACATATTAAATCATTGAGACTAGCCTTCAAGGCAGCCGAACCATTGCACATCTCCACCTGCTGTTTGATAGTCTGCAATTTCAGTTTCAGTTTCAAAAAATCATGTTCCTGGTTTGAGTTGTACACTTTTAGTGTGATTCAGTTGGCAAAGATCCATAGAGAAAATGGTTGAAAAGTTGAGCGGAAAAAGTTATGTTTTGAAAGAGTATGGACATCTGTTGAAGACAGTGTTTTAAAAGTACATGGCCCATTTTGACTAGATGATTGGTATAAAATCATCAGAAATTTATAACCACATTGGATTTTGGTATAAAATGCTCATATTAATAATTTCCAGGCTTCTTCTAACTGGTGAGCACCAGTGGCCAGTTAATTTGTGAACGTCATTTTACAGTAAATTTTATAAATCCCATTGTGGATCTAAGTTGTGCTATGTCATTAGCATACTTCAGGTACTGATGGTAGTCAAACAATGGTATATTGAAATATGAGTCTAAATTATGTTTTGGCAGACCTCTGGTACTTTGCTGAAAATAATATGGTGCCTTTCTTTCTTTCTCTCTCTCTCTCTCTCTCTCTCAGAGTATTTACAGTTGTCATTTCTCTTGCAGACTGATGTCATGAGAGATGCTGCTATGGCAAAGTTGCGCAATGAGAACATAGATAGTCTCAACAGGTGATGGATACTGCTGTGATGGGTGTTTTGGCTGTTGGAGCTCTGCGCATTGGGGCCACAGATGGTCAAAGCACAGAGTGGTAACAGCCATTGGTACAAAGAAAGTGGTTTTGTTAGGTGATAGATGTTACTGCAAGGAGTGTTTTGGCTGCTTGAGTGGTACTCAGTGAGGTCACAAGTAGTGGTACAATTTTATGTGCTTGTAACAGTTTGTGCAGTGTGGTAGTAGTGTGGGGATAGGTAAGGATGAGATATGTCAGGAACACAGGTGAAGCAATGGTTAGGTTTAATTGTGGGGAGTTTGGGGTAGACTATAGTTGGGGCTGGAGTCATAACAACTGAGGTTGTCTGGTCTTTGGGATATGTGTGAGTGACTAGCTCAAATCTGGGGTAGAGAGGGGGTCTTTTGACCTTTTCACCTATCATTTTAGTAGGAGGGAATGGGTGGGTAATGGGGATTTGCATTTGTTTACAAATGTTATGGGAAGTTTTGGTCTGGGGGCATACTTTGTGGGGGGTTGTTTGTGGCCTGCAGGATTACGGGACAATTGTGGATGTTGGTTAAAAGTTTGCTGCATGAGTTTGGAGTACCTTTTGTAAGTAAAGCATATGGTAGGACATTGCTAGACTGGTTAAATGTGTGTTACAGTTGTTTGTAGGAAAGGGTTTGGTGGGGGAAAGATTTATTTATTTCTCAGGCATGGGAGCAAGGTTAGGCAGTTCAGTTGGTCCAGGAGGATTTAGCTGTGAATAATGTGGTTACACGGGTGACAAAACTTAGTGAACTTCCTAAATAAAGTTATTGTATTCATTGATAAAGGCTGAATAGCCGAAACCGGTCTGGATTTGAAGGAATTATAAATAAATAATCATTATTTCTTCATTACTGCATGTTCACTTTCATTCTTTGCTGGTCGTTGGTGGTTTACATTTTCAGCTATTTAGACCACTGGTTGCTTTGGTGATTAGTATGTAAGTGTACTGGGGGGTTGATGACAGGGATCCAGTTTGGTTCAGAGGGTATGGCATACATCAAATGACTTTGATTCAACCTTTAGGTATAGTTAAGTTAGTTTTTGAGGTTTTGTCAGAAGTTTTGGTATGCAGGAGGGGGAACAGCCTGGTCAGGCTGGAGGGTGGAGAAGAGGCCCCCGCTTCTCCCTCTTCTGTTCTCCCTCTGGTGTTGAGTTGGAAAATGCAAGTGAGTGGTTGGACACTGCTTAACAAGTATAAGTAAGCAAGCGGAGGTGAGGATGCTACTTATTTGTTGGATGGTTATTTCAATGAGTTGGGAAATTCAAGTGAGCGGTTGGACACTGCTTGATAGGTAAAGTAAGCAAATGGAGGTAAGGTTGATGCTTACTTGGTCAGGGTGAGTGGGGTCATACTGCCTTAAGTTAACTGTTATATGGATGTTGGGAAATTCAAGTGAGCAGTTGGATGTTGCTTGATAAGTAAAAGCGAGTGGATGTAAGGATGCTGCTTACTTGGTCAGGGTGAGTGTGGTCACACTGCCCTATGTTAGCTGTTATATGGATGTTTATGCTGTGATTAATAAATGAAAATATTAGTTGATCAATGAGGTTATGTTTATGGAAGTTTAGTAAAGGTCATCAAATTTCATTTGGTGTGATGTGTGCTTATTGAAGGGGACCTGGATAAATGAGGTTTGGTAATGGACAAATTTGTCCAGGTACATCTTCAGATGGGGGGTTAGACTGAAACAGTAATGGGTTTTAGAAGGGAAGGGAAGAAGCTAGTTGGGGGGGAGGAAAGAGTTAAATAGGAAAGTTGGATGATTGGGAGGAAGTAAGGTAAGTGTAGGGAGGAGCTTAATAAGTTTTTGTGAGAGTGTAACTGGGTAAGGAATCACATTTTGGCATGAACTTGCTACTCGCCCTCCCTCCCTGTTTGAAGCATTGAGGATCGTGTGGTATATTTTCTGGGAGGAGGAGAAGAAGGCCTCTTCTGTTTCCCCTTTGGTGTTAGAGGTTCATTCCAATAAGTTGGAAAATGCAAGTGAGCGGTTGGACGCTGCTTGACAAATATAAGTAAGCAAGCGGAGGTGAGGACGCTGCACATTTGGTTGGATGGTTATTTCATTGAGTTGGGAAATTCAAGTGAGCAGTTGCCACTGAATGATAGGTAAAAACGAGCTGAGGTAAGGATGCTGCTTACCTAGTCAGGGTGCATGGGGTCACGCTGCCCTAAGTTAACTGTTACATGGATGTTTATGCTGTGATTAATAAATTAAAATATTAGTTGGTAAATGAAGTTATGTTTATGGATGTTTAATGAAGGTCGTGAAATGTCATTTGATGTGATGTGTGTTTATTGAAGGGGACCTGGACAAACATAGACTTCAGCCCCCTGCTATAAAACACACTAAACTGTACTGCTGATCTAACCAGCATATCCTATAACTGAAAAGTTCATCTCTACTTGATTCCCAAGTAGACTATTCTCTATCTGTAAAGCCTAGCACTTACTCCTACAGTACTTGCACCTTGATAAAGCACTCTTATTATAGATAGTACCCCACCAGCCCAAAACCCACTTCCCCCGGAGTCCTTTGAAAGTTCTTTATCTACTAGGGATCAGTTGCTAGTGTCCTCTCCAGCTCAACTGGTGAACCTGGGAATATTGAGGCAATGTTACAATTGCCTCATGTACCTGAACAATCCTCTCCTTCTCCCACAAAACACAAATACATGCGAGAGATGCAACTATACGGCCAAACTGGAGGCTGAGCTCTCTCAACATAGGACTGGCAAGACCAGACAGGAGGAGAAGGCAACCACACACAATACATACCCAGTCACACATGGTACCATCACAACTTCAAATCATACACATACTCACACAAAGACATACTCGGAGGCTCTGGTCAAAAATTTACCAAAACAGCAGAGGCCACCAAAGCAGACACCCAAACAACTACCACCTCACGACCCAACACATGCAACACATAGACCACACAGTCAGAGTGTCAAACAGTCACAGCCCTTAAGGCCAACCAAAATGCCAGACACACTTGTCATTGGTGATTCCATAGTCAGACACACTGACGTCCGCTCACCAGACTGAGTAAGGAGAAGGTCACAGTAAGCTGCCTGTCGGCGCTAGAATCCGCCACATAGCGCCAAGCACTCAGGTCTCTCAACAGCAGGTACAAGTGCGACTCAGTCATTGTCCACGCTGGTGTCAACGACCTGAGGCGTACCTCCTTGGACTACATGAAAAGGGGCGAGGAGCTCTCTGATTATGTAGCCCAGGCAGGTATGACCCTGACCTTGAGCAGTATCCTACCTTCACCTAGAATGATGCCACAATACAGTGATAAGATGATCAGCTTTAATAATTGGCTTAAATTCTGGTGTCATTCAAAGGGGATCAATGTCTGTCTGCCTGGGATGACATGCTGGACAAGCCACGCTGCTTCATGAGGGGCGGCTTGCACCTGTCACCCTGGGCTTCGGATATTGGCAAAGGCTCTTGCCACCCCATAGTGCCTTTTTGAGGCAAGGCTCAAATTCTAAACCTACCACCCTAGAACACCAAAAAGGAAAAAACTAAGGGTAATGCTGCTCAATGCCAGAAGTCTCAATCTCAAGATGCACTTGCTTTCGAGGCCCTTCTCAATATGGAGAACATCGATGTCTGTGCTGTGACAGAAACCTGGTTCAAGGCTCCTGAGAGCACCCCAGCACTAACAGGTTTCACCTCATATCATACGTTCCGGCCCCAAAATCCGGACAACACCAAGAAAGGAGGGTGTCCATATTCATAAAGGACACCCACACCTCAAGGTTGGTGGCAACGCCTGATGCATCGGAGACCATCCAGGTGCAATTAACCATAGGCAAGACTGCTCTGCAATTTGTAGCATGTTACAGGCCACCCTCTCAAACTCAGGAACCTCACATGGCCTTCCTGAAAACATTGGAGGAATAAATGTATCTCCAAACACCATCATACTAGGTGACTTCAACTACCCTAATATAGACTGGGAACACTACTCAAGCCCGAACACTCTAACCCAAAGATTCCTGGAGTTCATAAACTCAAATGCCATGGAACAACTAGTCACCATCCCACAAGAGGTGGAAACATACTTGATCTCATCATCACGAACATGGGATCAAAATGTTCAACACCGAAGTATACCCTCACTGGTGAGATCAGATCATAAACTAATCTCGCTGGAGGTCCTCATCCCGCCCCACCTGAAACAAAAGACCACAGTGAAAAACTTCTCAAAAGCCGATTTCACACTTCTAAAAACTAGTGTGGTCTCCTTTAAGGCCCCTGAGCCAGTGGTAAACATTACTCAAACCGCTGAATCACTTACAAATGCCTTCTACCAGCACCTACAGGACTGCATGGATCAGGCAATCCCAAACAAAACTAAGACTCTCTGTACCAAAGGCAAAGCGTCCAGTCTGGTGGACCCCAGCCATAAACAAGCTCTACAACAAAAGGAGGAAGCTACTACAAGATAGAGCAAAATCCTTGAAAGGTAAGACACCTTTGATCATTATAAGTAAAAACTAAGAGCTCTCATAAAATCATCCAAGGCAAATTTTGAGAGAAAAATCGCCAAGGACTCTAAAGACAATCATAAGGCCTTCTTTAGCTATGTTAGAAACCTAGGAGGAAACTCCCAGATATGCTCAGAATTAGTTCAAAATGATGTGAAAATTACTGAACCTACACACATTGCTAACATACTGGCTGACAGGTTCAGTGCAAACTTCTCTCCCCCCAAAGGAGAGATATCTATTCCAGAGGATTGTAGCCCCAAAAAAACATCTCCAACGCCCAGGTGAGAACTGCCCTCACTAAGGCAAAAAACACAGCATCCATGGGATGGTGTCCCCGGCTGTGTGCTTCATGAACTCAACGAGGAATTAAACCCACAGTTAGGACAGCTGTTTAATCTTAGCCTCACCTCAGGATCATTACCCAAGGAGTGGCGCACTGTGGTCCCACTTCATAAGGGCGGTGCCTCCACAGACCCTGAAATTACCGCCCCATTAGCTTGACAAGCCTTATCTGCAAAGCCATGGAGAGGATCATAATGGAACTCATAAATAAAGACATAGGGAACTTGCAGACTTTGGATCCAACCCAGTTTGGCTTTGTTAAAGGCAGATCCTGCCTCTTAAACTTGGTTGACTTTTCGAGACAGTCACCAAGGCCATTGATGAGGAAAGGCAGTCCATACAGCCTACCTCGACCTGGCAAGGCCTTCGACACAATACCCCACTCAGGTATCATCGAAAAACTCATCAGCTTGAATGTAAACCCATACATCACAAGATGGGTTGCAAACTGGCTAGCGACAGAACCCACAGGGTCAGAGTTGCTGGAGCCATGTCAGACTCAAAGCCTGTCACAAGTGGTGTCCCACTCAGTCCTGGGTCCACTCTTGTTCGGCATCTACTTTCTGAAGTACAAGCAAACACAGGAGGGTTATGGCTGACAAAGTTTGCAGATGACTGCAAACTAGGCGCCATAGTCAAAACTACATCTGACACAGATATCCTCCAGAAGGGCCTCACAGAAACAGATAACTGGTGCCAGAGCCATGGCCTGAAGTTAAACGCCAAAAAATGCATAGTCATACCCGCCGGGGAAAAACAAGGTTACCCTAGCTACCATATAGGTGACAAT
This sequence comes from Protopterus annectens, assembly GCF_019279795.1. Classification (NCBI taxonomy): domain Eukaryota; kingdom Metazoa; phylum Chordata; order Ceratodontiformes; family Protopteridae; genus Protopterus; species Protopterus annectens. The sequence continues at coordinate 492,421,735 of NC_056738.1, forward strand.
CCACTGAGCACAGAAAAAGTCATCAGGGATCTGGGGACCCAAGTTGACAGTAGTCTTCGTTTGACACTCATGTTGCTAAAGTAGTTAGGAAAACCTTCTATATCGCCCACCTGATCATGAAGGGATTCACATCTAGATCAAGGGAGGTCATCGTCCCCCTGTACTCATCACTCATTAGACCTATGATTGAGTACAATGCCCGTTCGAATGTATCTGACCAGACACCTGATGCAGCTTGAAAGGCCCCAAAGTTCCTCACCAAAAGGATAAAGGGTCTCAAAAATATGTCTTATGCTGCCCGACTGAAAGAACTCCAGCTTTATTCAGTCTCATACCGCTTGCTCAGAGGTGACCTGTGCCTGACATATAAGGCCATGTCAAACCCAGATTTGATGAATATGCTTCAGCTCAAAATCTAGATCCTCAGAACCACAAGGCGGGAGACTTAAACCTTGACACGGTTATAAATAGAGCGTGCTGGAGGGACAGATTCATCACCCAGAGACTCCCTATGCTGTGGAACAAAATCCGGTACATGTGAGGCAGAGCACCTCGCTGGCCTTGTTCAAGAGGAATCTTGACCAATGGATGGGAGATCGCAGATATACCCCAAGGATTACTTCAGTGTCACTGCTTGACAGAGGCACAGAAAAATGATAGGCATAGTTTTTATTCAAACTAAAGGGGTGGCGAAAGCCACATAACTATGGGCTAGGCTTATAAATGCCCTTGGGCAGATAGCCTAGTATGAACCTATGAACCTATGAACCTATGAACATAACATTTGTAGGCAAAAAAGATACAAAATGAAGGAAACATTTTAGGAGGCTAAAACAACATCATATCAGAAAAAAAAGGAGGTTTACAGGAGGCTAAAACAACATCAAGTCAGAAAAAAGGAAGTTTACAGGAAACATAAATTGAGACAATGACATATTTATCTATGCAAAAACATAGCGGAACAATCTTGAAAGCTAAAGCTACAACATATTTGCGATAAGGTTAAAGCTGGATGTTTTATGCTGTGATTAATAAATTAAAAAATATTAGTTGGATCAATGAGGTTGTGTTTAGTGGAAGTTTAGTAAGGGATCATCAAATTTTTATTTGGTGTGTGATGTGTGTTTATTGAAGGACACTTGGATAAATGAGGTTTGGTAATGGCCAAATTTGTCCAGGTACATCTTCAGATGGGGAGTTAGACTGAAACAGTAATGGGTTTTTAGAAGGGAAGGAAGCTAGTTGTTGGGGAGGAAAGGTTAAATAGGAAGAGTTGGATGATTGGGAGGAAGTAAGGTAAAGTATAGGGAGGAGCTTAATAAAGTTTTGTGAGAGTGTAACTTCGGGTAAGGAATCCACATTTTGCATCGAACTTAGCTACTGCAGCCTCCCTCCCTGTTTGAAGCATTGAGGATCGAGTAATGGTGGCAGGCTTCTGGGAGGTGAGGAAGAAGGCCTCTTCTGTTTCCCTTTTTGGTGTTAGAGGTTCATTCCAATAAGTTGGAAAATACTAAGTGAGCGGTTGGACGAGCTGCTTGACAAATATAAGGCAAGGGGCCGGAGGGTGAGCGAAGCTGCACATTTAGTTGGATGGTTATTTCATTAGGTTAGGAAATTCAAGTGAGCAGTTGCCACCGGAATGATAGGTAGTAAAAACCCATGCTGAGGAGTAAAAAGGATGCGTTGCTTACCTAGTCCAGGGTGCATGGGGTCACGCTGCCCTAAGTTAATCACTGTTACATGGATGTTTATGCTGTGATTAATGTACCCAAAATATTAGTTGATCAATGAGAGTTATGTTTATGGAAGTTTAGTAAAGGTCATCAAATTTCCATTTGGTGTGATATTATTATTAACTTATTGAAGGGACACTGGATAAATGAGGTTTGGTAATGGACAAATTTGTCCAGGTACATCTTCAGATGGGGGTTAGGGACTGAAACAGTAATGGGGGTTTTTAGAAGGGAAGGGAAGAAGCTAGTTGGGGGTGGGGAGGAAAGAGTTAAAGAGGAAAGTTGAGATGATTGGGAGGAAGTGGGTAAGTGTAGGGAGGAGCTTTAATAAGTTTTTGTGAGGAGGTGTGGCACTGGGTAAGGAATCACATTTTGGCATGAATCTACTCGCCTCCTACCCTGTTTGAAGCAGTGAGGATGCGTGTGGTATATTTTTCTGGGAGGAGGAGAAGAGCCTCTTCTGTTTCCACTGTTATTGTTGAGAGGTTCATTCCAATAAGTTGGAAAAATGCAAGAGTGAGCGTTAGGACGCTGCTTGACAAATATGGGTAAGCAAGCGGAGACTGAGGACGCTGCACATTTGGTTGGATGGTTATTTACATTGAGTTGGGAGAATTTAAAGTGAGCAGTTGCCACTGAATGATAGGTAAAAGCAACGAGCTGAGGAGGTAAGTGATGCTGCTTACCTAGATCCCAGGGTGCATCAAGGTCACGGCTGCCCTAAGGTAACAGTTAGATGGATGTTTATGCTGTGATTGATAAATTAAAATATTAGCTGGTAAATGAAGTTATGTTTATGGATGTTTAATGAAGGTCGTGAAATGTCATTTGATGTGATGTGTGTTTATTGAAGGGGACCTGGACAAACATAGACTGAAACATAACATTTGTAGGCAAAAAAGATACAAGATGATGGAACCATTTTAGGAGGCTAAAACATCATCATATCAGAGAAAAAAGGAGGTTTACAGGAGGCTAAAACAACATCAAGTCAGAAAAAAGGAAGTTTACAGGAAACATAAATTGAGACAATGACATATTTATCTATGCAAAAACATAGCGGAACAATCTTGAAAGCTAAAGCTACAACATATTTGTGATAAGGAAGTATACAAGGGAAAATAAATAGAGGTACTGTACACAATTCCAGAATGTACTACTTCAGTCTTGAAATAACATGTATTTTTTTTTACACAGTAAAAAAATGTCGACCCTAGAATTGTGTCAACATGATACCATTTAATAAAAATGTTAAGCATTTTCATTCTAAGTAGTACAATGGAACTTCAGATATTTGAATAATCAAACATCATTTTAATACTAAAATCTGCCCAATCATAGGCAGCTGAACTATAGTCCAACCTTCTCCTGTTTAACATGAGTTAAAAACATAAATTGAAATACATTAACAAGTTCTACAATACTATATAATAAAATGCAAATGTAAAAATCCCTGCTAAACCATTACCATTTATAAATTATCAGCCAACAAAGCTAAAGCACTGCTTATGGGTACTTTGTCATTAATACCTGGCAACTGAACTGTGTTAAGTTAAAGCTGCCAGTACAATTTCCTGTATTCGAAATAAGCATGCCAATCTTCCCTTCACATTAGGTGTAACCTCCAGAATATAATATATGAGCAACTTATAAGTTCTGTACAACTGCACATGGCTATAAAGGGCATTCCTATAATTTCCTTTTCTTAATAGCACATGTATGCCTATATTCCTGCTTCTCAGCTGATATTCTGTTTTGCCCACATAAAAAGAAGGACAGAATGTACAAGTAGCTACATAAACCACCCGTTCTGTGGCACAATCATATTTACCATTAGTACTAATAATCCTGGGATCATTTCCTATTGTGATGTTAACGCTACCATTGATGTACTAACATTAGACACCCCCCCCACATTTTTTCAATCCCGTATTACCATCATTCTTCAGTAACTTTCCTTCCTTATTCTTTTCAAAATAAGATTTCAAGTTATTACCTTTTTTATAAACTGTATGGGGACAGAACCCCAAATTTTTAAGTTAAAGGTCTATGAACCACCCTTCCAATTCTTGTCAAGAATATTTTTAACTTGACTACTACTGTTACTGTATGTCAAAAGCATAGACTTGTTCCTGTCAGAATCATTTTTGTTTCCACCAGTAAAAGTGTCAGGAAACATAACAATTGGCTGATAAAATTTATGTCTGTTGTTTAAAACGTAACCAGCCAAATGATCAAGCATCGATACAGGATATTCCCTATGAGTATATTTCTAAATATGGAAACACGTAAATCTTGACATTGTAAGTATTGACACAAAACTACTTAGACTCTTAAATATCAACAAGCAAAAATATTGAAACATTAAATATCAACAATACCTAAAAAGCAATGTTTTTGAAGGGGGACAAACCCCCTTGTATCCCCCTTCTAATTATATATACCATCTCCAAAATCACACAACAGTATGGGAAGGCCATATATTCTTCCCTTAAATAACTTAAATTTTGTCAGTATTTAGTGTTTAGATATTTTTAACTGCTAGTATTTAGAAGTTTAAATATTTTTATTGTCAGTATTTAGGCTGTTGATATTTGAGTGTTTAGATATTTAAAACTACACCTACAAAGAAAGAATATATATATATATATATATATATATATATATATATATATATATATATGTGTGTGTGTGTGTGTGTGTGTGTGCACACACACACACACACACACACACACACACATGCACACACACAAACATATAGTACATTCTCCATTTTTTTTCAGAAGCAAAGGACAAAACGTTACTCTTCCTTTTGAGGTGTGCTCATCCATGTTTATGATCCATAACTGCTGACTCTTACAATGACACCGTGAATAGCTGCATGCATATACTGAATTCACTAGGCAAGTAGGGAATAATACCAGGCCTTTCTTCCTTACCACACATAAACACACACACACACACACACACACACACACACACACACACACACACACACATATAGGTTCCCTATTACAAGATCACAGACACAGTTTGTCGAATGCATCTTGATCGAACTGAAAAGAGTGAAAAGGCAAAATAGCAAAGTGGCTTTTCAGCGAATTCTTTACCTGGGAAAGAATTTGCTTGGCCGCTTTCATTACTTTGCCGTTTTCAGCACTGTAATGCGATCTCAGAGTTGGTATATTCAAGTATTCTGTAATGTTTTAAAGTTTTTTTTATTTTTTTTATTTTGGAACAGCGATTTTTTTTACTTGGAATAAAAATCGCTGTTCTGAGGTTTCGACGTAAGCTTTCAATTACATGGGGTCGACTAATTATTGTTTGCTTTTGTAAGCATGCGATACCCTATAGATATATATATATATATATATATATATATATATATATATATATATATATATACACCTTCATGGCTTCACCCAACTAGTCCAGTCACCAACCAGGATAAATAAAAACTCCAGCAAGCACACTACCCTGGATTGGATACTAGTCAGTAAGAGCCCCCAGTCATACATAACAGGCTGCTTATCAGATAGCCTCAGTGATCACTCCCCAACATTCCTACTCAAAAAATACTATACCAAGCTAAACCTGTCATCTACCATCAAATACGTAAAAAACTAAACTTTAACCCACTCACATTCATCTCATCCCTCAAAGAATGTAACTGGCATCCCCTAAAGTACCTCAGTCTTGATGACGCAGTTGAATTTTTTAATACTACCTTCCTGAACATCCTTAATTACCATGCCCCCATAAGATTTTCCAGAACCAAAGCACAACCCTCCCCATGGCTACAGAAAACCACTAAATCAGAAATGAAAAACAGGGATAAAGCCTGGGAGCACTGGCAAGGCAAAACCCCTCAGCTAGACAGAAATTCCTAGAACTATGCAATAGAGTCAATAAGCTAATAAAACAGGACAAATTCCAGTACTACCAATCAGCCCTAGACTCCTCACAACACAGCCTCAAACAATTCTGGTCCTCCATAAACTCCATCCTCCACCCAGGTAAAGTCAGTACCCCTCCTCCTAACATCCCTCACTCCTCAGAAAATATTGCTACCTCATTCAACACACACTTCACCCAAACCATACTATCACTAGCTAAACAACACAACCCCCTCCCCTCCAACCCACACCTTCAACTAGTAATCTCCCCACTGCCTTCTCTTTTTCTCCTGTACCTACCTCCAACATAAAAAACTCTTAACTAAACTTAAACCCACCAAATTAGCAGCAGACAACCTCCCAAGTGAATACCTACAAATCGCAGCTGATGCTTTGGCCTACCCAGTATCCATCTTGATTAACCAATCTCTGTCAGAAAGTTACATTCCCACACTGTGGAAAGTATCACATATAATTCCCCTCCACAAAGGCGGACCCTCCGCAGAACTAACCAATTACCGCCCCATAGTTCTTCTCTCTCCACTCTCCAAAATACTAGAGAGATGCATACACTCTCAGGTCTCAGACTACCTACTTACTAACAACCTCCTTTCCAGTACTCAGCATGGTTTCCAACCAAACCATAGCACCACCACTGCCTTACTCTCCTTTACTAACACTATCCTTCAGCATAAAAACAATGGCTATCTCTCCTCTGCTACTTTCCTAGACCTATCTAAAGCATTTGACATGGTCCCACACAAACAATGTATCTCTGTCCTCAATAACCTATCCTTCTCACAATCAGTCACCAACTGGTTCAGAGTTACCTGTCTGACCACCAACAATCCGTTGTATGGCAGAATGACATATCTCCCCAACTACCTGTCTCCATAGGGGTTCCCCAAGGATCCATCCTTGGACCCCTACTTTTCTCTGTTTACACCAATAATCTAGCCTCTGCCACCAAACATGGCACACTCATACAATACGCAGATGACTTGACCATCATCTGCTCAGCCCAGTCCCTACCCAAACTGCAAATAGTCACACAGGAAGCCTATTCCTCTGTTGAAACATGGTTATCCGATGCCCAATTAATACTCAATCCAAACAAAACTAAACTACTCCTCTTCCAACCCGCCAAACATACTCAAAACAACTCTCACTTTAGCATCACAGCAAAAGACAACACCACTATATACCCAACTAAACACACCAAATTGCTAGGAGTGGAAATAGACAATAAACTAAAATTTGACATTCACATATCCATGACCATAAAAAAGTCCACAAAAAACTAGGAGCATTATACAGAAATAAGCAATTTCTCACCAAAGCAGCAAAGATTTCAATAGCAAATTCCCCTTATCTCCACCCTACTTTATGCCTCTCCAGTATATACCAACCTAAGGCAATGTGATCTAAACAAGCTAGAGACCTGCTACAACAAAATGCAAATTAAGCCACAGGGGCATCCTATCGTAGTCACCACTGTCTCTCACTTGCTGAACTGGGCTGGCTTGAACTCCCTCACCTCCTTCAGTGGTATCAACTCTCACTCGCCCACAAACTAGTAAACCATCCACTAAATGTCCCATCCCTCCAGAATCTACTCCAACCCTATCGCACCACCAGACCACTAAGATCCAGCAGCAAAAGTCACTTGCAGATCACTAAAGCCAATAACTCTGCTGGTGAAGCACTATTCTCTTGCGCCATAGCCAAATTATGGAACTCACTCACACCCACAATAACCTCCATACCATCATGCAACCACTTCAAAACTTTACTAAAAGCGCACCTAAAAACATGTTGGCTATGCCCTTGCAACTCCCACTCTAATATCATCCACCCCATCCAACCACTACCTTTCTCTCCAATCCACTAACTACCTTGATTATAGCAAGCTCAGATGCTCATAAGCCTAGTACTTATTATACAGCAGGAACTTCTCAATGTAACATTTGTTAATGTCTGTTATGTACTTCACAGATAAAAGATTCTAGTTGTCTACTGATGTACTATGTTCTTCATCTGTAAATATGTTGTAAGTAATTGCTATGTTAAATTGTTAATCGCTGTGTAATCCAATGTAACTACTGCCTGTTTATTTTACTGTGGAGCCTTTCTCCCCGGGCCTCCGCTGAAAATGGACCTACGTCCAGTCGGACACTCCCGGTCAACAAATTAAAATAAATAAATATATATATATATATATATATATATATATAGAGAGAGAGAGAGAGAGAGAGAGAATAAATTTAAATGATTAAAGTACTGGTAGACTGATCTGCAAAACACTGATCATACTACATCGGATAATTAAAACACCAAAACGTATCCTTACCAGTAACTCTGGCTGTGCTTCAGTGGAACAGTGATCATGTTACAGGAATAATAAACAAATGTGATGACCAGGAAGCAAACGCTCCTACCGCAAAAATAAAACACTAAGCACAAAGTCAAAACGCTGAGGAGCAGACCAGGACTGTTCAGCTGTATCAGCATAAGATAAAGTACATCAGCATCAGATAAAATGCATGAACAAATGAGTTTCAATAAGGCAGGAAGCCAAAAAACAAGTCCACGTAAAGACTAAAATCCAAATTTTTATTGCAGATAGTGGCAAGCGCTTTCACCCATGTGGGTTTCTTCAAGCCAGAAAGCACTCTTAAAACAGAGCTAATTTATACACACATTAATCACAACAATTATTGCATCATATCCTGCTACTCTGTCATTCTTAAAGTATCAGCACATCTTGGTGTTGAAAAACACAACCTCTTACCTAACATCTATATCAACATGTGCACCATAAAAAATCAAGTTTAAGAAATCTATTCATAAAACTAGTACTGATAAAACTAATAAGGTAAATAACAAAAAACTAAAAATCATTCTCTTCTAACATTATTAAAAAATCACTGGCATGTATAATGGACAATCAAAACCTTATTACAAAAAATGTATATATAGAAGCATATATAAAATAAGCATATATAAAATAAGCAATATGTTGATTCAAAACGTGCAAGCCATAAAAAGCATCAGAAAAACATTTAAAACCTTACTACTAGCTTCCTGCTTTTCAGGGCTGATTTAACAGAGATTTTATCATTCAAACCAGGCTCCTGCTTCGCCCATAACCTAATGATCCACTTGACTTCTGTTCTCTCAGTGTAATTCCTTGTATCCCCCCCCCCAATACTAGTAGTGTTAATTTGCAGCACTTGGAACCTAAATGAATGTTGTGAGTCAATTCTCTGAACATGCTTCGAAAGAGCATTCTTAGTAAATTTAATGTGGATATGATATAGATGTTCCCTAATCCTGTCTCGGAGCCTTCTATCCATTTTCCCTACATAAAATGCAGGGCAAGCTGTACACCGGGCGGGGTATACTACATGCTCAGTTGTACAGGTAGCTGTGGAGTTGAGCCTAAATGTTCTCCCTGTAACTGGGTGCACAAAGTTGGGGTCACTACTTAAATAAACACAGTAGTTACAACTATTACATGGAGTGGTACCAAAAAGGGGCATGCCTATTAGATCTGTGTTACTGGCCCTATTATAACATAGCATTCTTTGCAGGTTCTTCCTATTCCTGAACTGGAAATAGGGTCTATCACCTACAATCTCTTTCAAGTATGGATCTACCATGAGGACTCTCCAATTCTTGGTAAAGATTTCCCTGATATCATTAATGTCCTGTGTATAACTAAGGGACACCCTAACCGCTGGATCATAATTCCTCTTGATTTCAATCCTGGACTCCATTGCATTTTCAACTCCACTCCTGTCAGCAAAATAAGGGGCAGCAACATCCCCTCTAAGCAAGTTCACCCCTTCAAAGCCTGCTGTAACTTCAAATGGACTGTAAGATCTTTCTACTAGTCTAGTCTGTAAACCCAACAGTTCCTTTGTAAAACCATCATCTGTAGGGTTCAATCTGGATGCACAAATTGCCTGTCCTCTCACAATGTTTCTAAAAACATACCTAGGGTGCATACTACTCCTTTGTAAAAGTGTATTTTTATAACAGGATTTCCTAAATACTCCTGTGCTGAGCAATCCACTAGGGAGACATTCTACAAACATATCTAAATAAGAAATCCATATGTCTGATTCTTCCATAGTGAACTTCAAAAAACTTGTAAGTGAATTCACCCCATCCAAAAATCATTGTAACTCTATATCTGTTCCTGTCCAAAGCAGGAAGAGGTCATCCACAAACCGTGTATAAAATATAACATGTCCCTTTAAGCTCTCTAGGGAGAACAATTTTTCCTTCTCCCAAACTGCCATGAATAGTTTGGCGTAGCTATTGGCACAAGGAGTGCCCATAGCCATGCCATCCTTTTGAATGTATGGAACCTCACCAAACAGAAACACATTATTCTCAAGAATAATCTCCAATAAAGCACACATTAGATCTATCTGTATTATCATGTAATCTGTCTCCTCCATACAACACCTGTGTATGCTGTCTATGCCTTCACCATTAGGTATGACAGTAAACAGGGATTGTACATCCAAGGTAACAAGCTTATAAACAGAATCTTGTGGTAACGTAGCCATTTTACTATATAACATAAGTAGGAATTGTTTGGTATCTTTTAAAATGTAAGGGAATTTCTCAACTACTGGTCTCAGATACTTCTCTAAATATAGAGACATGGGTTCAGTAACCCACCCTCTTCCTGCCACAATCGGTCTCATGGGGGGAGAAACAGGGTCCTTGTGGATCTTGGGTAAACCCTGGATAACAGGAATCAATGGGTTCTCTACAAAAAAGAGTTGAAACAAATCTAAACTAATTGTCTTACTTCTACGTAGATCATCTAACATATCATAGAAATGTAAGACCCTATCCTCTATCTCTTCCATGGAAATAGTGAGATAAAAATCTATCATCACTCAACATGGTTATCATGCTATCCTGATACCTCACTCCATCCATTACTACCACTGGTCCTCCCTTATCCGCAGGCCTAATCATTATCATGGTATAATTCCTGAGTTGATTCAGGGCAGCTCTTAATTTAGGGGAAAGATTGCCAAACCACTTTCTCTTACTATTTTCAGTGTCCAATTTGTGCAAGTCATCCTCAACCAACTTGACAAAGGCATCCAATAAAGGATTCAACATGGGAACATAAGTGCTCGGTTTCTTAAACACAGAACCTATTGCAGTCATTGGCTGAATGCCATAATCTAATTTAAGTTGTACATTGCATCCAAATAACTTAACATCCATGACTGAATCTGTAATATCACTTCTAACAGAAGGTATAAAAGAAAGCCCTTTGTTCAAAACTTCTAATTCTCCCTCAGTTAGAATTCTACTGGAGAGATTCCATACTAATGTCTGGGTACTTTCTCCCACATTTTCTTGAGGGTTGGATCCAAATGTTCCTCCCCCGACACCTTCCGTTTCTGTCTCCCTCGGCTCATTGATCTGTTCCTTCCTCCCCTGTATGTTTTGTTGATGGGGAAAGGAGTATGACCAATGGCTCCCTCCTGAGGTGGGGGATTCACTACATTTCTTCTAACCGAGGGTCTAAATTCCTCTAGATGTTTATTATCTGTATTCAAAGGTGTGATGTTGCCAATCTTGTATCCCTCAGCTCTATCCAAGGTACCCTCATGTAAATCTACTAAGCTCCGTGCAGCCACACCTTCCCTGGTGTCAATCGTCTGAACCGAATCAACACCAGGAGTACTCTGCTGCAGCTGTGTGCAGCTATTAAGATGTTCACCAGTGACAGTATTCAAATCCACCTTACTATTTACTGCATGCATATCAACCACATCATTAGTTGCAGCATTATCTTGACCTGGCAAAACATTCACACTACTACAAGTATTGCAAGATTCATTATTTAAAACCAAAATTGTATTAGCATCATTGCGGGTGTTAAGGGAAGGTGAAAAATTGCTGGGCCTTCTACCTTGCCCATTAGCTCTAACAAAATTAGTTCTCAGCCAAGTGAAGACATGTCTGTTCCTGAAGTCCACAGTGTCTCTCTGTAACTTGTTACGTTTCTGTTTCAATAGTTTTTTTCTCAAACAAATAAACATTGTCAAGCAGTCGCTCCATTAAACTATGTACTGCTGTAACTAGATACTTTCTTAGGATAAAATGCTGCCTCACCCGAATTTTATCATGGAGGCTCTCCTCCTCAGGAAAAAAGAATTCATTCAGCAAAGTCATGTATCTAATGCTCACCTCGATGTTTAATTGCTGCCACTTATACAGCAGCTCAGGAAAAGTCGCTCCCGTTGTGGGCATCTTTAAAACCCTCAGATCTCTCGGTATAATTCTTCTTGCTATACAAACTTCAAAGTGTTGCCTCTGTGTCTGAAGCTTTTTCAGCTTCAGAAAATCAATCTCTAATTGCTCAAATTCCTCAGTAAGTCGACACAAATCTTCTCACTTTGTACATCAACAGAGGGTTCGTCTCACCGGAAACGTACTCTATGAACTTCCTCGGGTCCCATGTAGGCTGCATTTGTAACTCCGGGTTATACGGTAGCTCCACAGGTGGAAAGTTGGAATCAGTCATGTCTCCCTGGTCACAAGCCACAATGATAAAATAAGAACAACAAACAAATGTGATGACCAGGAATAGTTTTTCTAAAGTCATGAGTAGGGTTGGAGTTAGGGTTAGCAAGTATCAGTAAACTGGATAGGAGGACCTTTTCTGTGAAAGACTCTAGGATCAGACCATCATTTAAGCAGACTTATATGAGAAGCAGTATCTTATTTGCATGCATCTCATGTCAAAAAATAATAAACAATTGAATTATCAAGCTGAGACGTTCAAGCATCTACATTCTGAGTTCATATGATTATGTAGCTGGTTAAGTAATCTTCAAAATCTAGGGATCTTTGGGAAAGTAGATTCTACTGTAATCTTTTAGCTGATGTAGTTGCATTGAGAAGTAATTTTCTGACTTTTGTTTAAAACTTGCTCAGCTCTTGTATGGGGGAATATGCCCACAGAATGTAAAAAATGAAAGCAGCTGTCTTGGGGAAACTGGAATTTATAGTATACATTATTTTGAAAAAAATTCTAACAATAAACCTTAGATGTGTCTGAAGATTTGTAAATTAATGCCTGTCTGTGAATAATGGACATTTAGTTGCCCAAAGCTGTAAAATATATTTCTGTTGTTGGAATGATTTCCCTGATGGAAGCTTCAAAAATCCATGTATGCAGGACATGGTAAACGTACCCTTGAAATTTACAATTAAATCAGCAAGAATCATCTGCACACAAACAAGACACATATATAATAATAATTTGCAATTCAAAAGTTCATTAAACAAAATTAAGGAAGACAAGTAGAAACAAAATACACTGTAAAAATCATCTGTGTTGACTTGATTAACATTATGAAAGACATGTGAATAGCTAGAAGCCATTAGTTGAATAAATGCCACATAGAGGGTAGTAACATCTGTGCCGAAATGAATAAACACCTGCCCCTAAATAAGCAACAAACTACATGTGCAACATTGATAACAGCATGCGTCATTACTTAAGCTCAATGCCTGCCAGTGGTTGCATTTAGATATCAGACCACTGCAACAACAACCTCTCTGTTTTGAGACCGTTGAGTACTAAAACTCATGTAAACAGAAAAATATACTAGAGAAGAATATTTAATACAAATATAAAAGGTTTGCAAAAACATTATGCACTATGATAATGCCTGATCAGGGCACATACTTTAAAGACATTTAAGTCTAACAATGGAGATGGAAAATGAAAAAAAAAATCAAATTAATGTGAAAATGTAAGAAATTAAGATGAGCATAAGAACTTGTATTTCATTCAAATAATAAAGTGAGGGGCTTTTCAAATGGAACAGTAACAATTAATGCACTTGAAATAATTGTTGTCATAACCATGACTACCATAACAACCATGAAACTACCATAATAGTATGAAACCATGGGAATGGATTGTAGACAAACTTCTGTTACTACTGTACTAGAGTACATGATCTAAATGCATATTGACTTCATAACTTTCAGATTTTTATTGAAAGTTTGCAGATGATATATTTTGTGTAAATGTTAAAAATAAAAACAAGCCTGACAGTTAAAATAAATTATTTTTTACCACAATGCTGCACAGTGTATCAGTAAAACAGAATGATAGGATTTTAACCTTATTCCACTGGCATTAAACTTGTTTGTAGTCCTGTATTACTATGAAAAATAAATAAATAAATAACAGATAAAACAGAATCATAAACAAAATCAGTCCATTTCTTTCATATCTTATAGCTGGCACAAATATTTTTGCAGCTAGAGCTGTCGAAGTTGCAAGGCAATTTCAATTGACATAGTAGAAATTTCTCTATGATTTCAGAAATGGGCGTTAACAACAACATAAAGTAGACTTGCAGATTTGCTCCTTCAAAAGATAAGAAAGATGGATATCATAAAATTGTTATGAATATAGTGTGAAGCAAAAGGTGGAATAGATATTTAACTTCTACTGAGTGACAGTTTTAAATGTAGAAATAAAATTAGGTAGATGGATATGCAATATATAATGAGCCAAAAAATTCAACAAGATGACCTCTGAACATATCACATTAATGAAGCAGTGCTATAGAGCATTTATGCAAATCTGGAAATATATTTGGGCATTAACATTTATATAAAACTTAATGGCGAAATACTGTAGTTTTCAATATTTTTGCTGAAGAACTTCAATACAGTTTTTTTAACTTTGTAACATGACAGATTGCGCAAATGTGCAACTCATTTAAAAAAGTATAATGTGAACATAATAAACAAATGAATAATCCATTTGATGGACATCTATGTTTAATCAAGGTCACCTAATTGTTATCACTATCTACTATGCCAATTCATATCCGTTCACCCTCCATATCCTATTTCTCACCCACCTCAAGTTCCAAGATTCATCTAAATCCTTCTAGTGCCTGTAGCAAACATTGTTTCTAGCATATGACTACAGAGCCTTAACATCCTCAATCTACAACTGGTTTGCTATGCCAGAACTAAATCTTCCACATTCTAGCTACCATTTGTATCAATGCCTTGAACTGCACTTCATACTTAGCTCCACCTTGATCTGACCTCTGATTGTATACTCTGTACATTTAATAAGCATTCAAAGGTCATGTTCTGATGTCTTTACCCCCTTCTCATAATGCAGACTGCTCCTAGCCCTCCAAACCCATGTGGTACATAGATAATTCATTATTATAACATTTCTTCAGGGTACCTGGTAAACTAAGCAAAATAAGGATAAAGAATCACATTCAAGAAATTATTTTCAAGGGTGACTTTGGTCATAAATACCATTGGCCATTCTTTGTATTAAATCTTGAAAAAATAAAATAATAATATTCATTGCAGTGTATCATCAGCTCCATCATATTGTTGGATGGTCAATTCTATGGTCAGATACACTCAATGGGTGAAGAAATTAATTCATAGCTGTCAGGGGCTTACATATTAGGTAAACAGTGGCTATACAAATGGATTTCCACCCTGTGCAACAGAATGAAGATGGACGTATGACAGGAGATAGTGACAGCCATTAGTCCTGAGGCAATAACAGATGCTACTGTTCTGATGAATCCAGTACTAATAAGTTCGGATGCCACAGCCCTTTCTAGTTTCATAGGACCAGTGGCATGATTGGCTTGCCATATAATGCTGGCATACTGCTGGCTCTGGCATTAACCAGAGTTGCCATTTCATAGATGTTCATAATAAAAGTAGCCAGTATCAGCATATTACACCCTCTATACAGTCCAAGCAAAGCAGAGGGTATGCACATAGAATATGGTACTGCACTTGCTGGAGTCTCCAGTTTAGTGATTCATGGTCAGCCATGTTGTGGCTAGGATGGGGTACAAACTGTTTATGATTTTTAGACATTGACCAGTTTTTAAACTGTTTATCAATGTTTATTCTATAAAACAGATTTTTAAAGTTCATAGGTTCATAGGTTGGTACTAGGCTATCAGCCCTAGGGCCTATACAAGCCTAGCCGTAATAATTCCCTGGCTATTTCTTCCCGCATTATTTACTTTGTTGATTTTCAAGAGGAAATAATGTGAAACAGAAAAAAAAATGTTTTGCTGTGGGGTGAATATAAAACTACATGTAATTCCATCATTTCAGAAAAAAAGAAATATTTAGACTTTTATCTGCCTTTGGTTTTTAATGGTTGAATTTTACAAAACAGCATATCCAGAGATGTGGGTTAAGGAATCCTGAGTCTGTGAATATGATCAAGGCAAAGTGTCTAACTCCCAATTTTAATCCATGTAAGACATCACTGAAGGTACTCAAATCAGAATTTAGAAGCAAACTCAACCTTGATATTTCAACCATTCTACAAAATGTTTAATGTCTCTATAAGACATAGAATAGTTTCCACAAAAGTAGAAGCAGGTTTACATCATTTCTATTAATAACTAGTGGGATAAAACTGCATGTGAGCACTTTAGACAGACACATTTCTTCCATAATGTTAATCCTGATTAGTTGTAAAACTTATTCAATGTCTAGGAGACACATTTCTTCCATAATGTTAATCCTGATTAGTTGTAAAACTAATTCAATGTCTAGGACAACATAAATTAATAGATGTTTAGTAGTATTTTTTCTGTTAAGGGATCATATCCAAGTAATCCAATATAATTTTACATATCTATTAGTGACACACTGAACTCAGAAATGCCATCTTATATAATTTATTTGTTTACTCGTTTATTTATGTGTTAGTTGTATTTCTGGAAATTTATTGGACTATTTTCATGCTTCCTTGTTAACAAAAATTAAAAAGCAGAGTTTCAAAGTTTAAAGAGTCGGTAGAAAAGTGTATCACATATTGTCTGTAAAAAGATATACAAGCCCTCCACAGAAGCAAACCAACCCAAATAAAGCTTATCGGTATTGCAATGGAAACAAGTTAAGGGCAAATTTCATTTCTGAAGAACCCCTGATAATATTTCTTACTGGCTGAAAGATTAGGAGCAGTTCATATTTGTTTAATTATTTATTTATACAATGTGTTAACTGGGGTATAACACTGATCACATTAGTCAAATTTCAATCTCAGTACAGATTACCAACAGACTACTTGATAAGAGTCAAGTCATCAAAACTGACTCACTGAAACACCAGTTCATCAAAACAGCACTGCAGACTCAGATTCTGGACATGCAGACTTGAAGAAACAGTCATAGTGACATAATTTAGAATGTTTCCCATTTCTTTGTGTTTGTGTAGTTTCATTGCAAGTATGTATTAGTTGCAGAGGGTCTAGGGAATTAGACACTACTGACATGTTGTGTAAGGGGCTTGTCCCTGTGTAAAGCCACTGTCACATTTTCTGTTTCACTTATGGTAATTTCCAGTAATTTTTTATACAGAACTTCTAACAAATTAGTCTTTTGACAAGAGGTTTCTAATAAGTTGACTTTTGTCAAGTAGTACCTGTGTAAAATGGTTTGGATCAAATTTTAAAAATGAATCTTTTGCAACTCAGTTGTAATTGCCCCGTTTGGTTTGATATATGGGAATGCAGGAGTATAACTAAACACATCTTGAATTTCTATACAGTGCCCAAATCTGGTTCTCCAATTTAAGCTACAAGAATCCTATATTAAGGCTGTGGAAGTCCTGTTGCCAAAGACAGATATTGTATGATCGCAGTTGGATAGTTGAAGGGGGGACAAGTCTGTGACTGATAAGACAGCCAGGAACAGACTTTCATAGTTAATGCCTTACTGAATAATTAATGAGGTTACTCACATAGTTAATGCATTACTGAATAATTAATGAGGCTACTCACATAGTTAATGCATTACTGAATATTTAATGAGCAACATTAATTATTAATTATTAATTAATAAACATTACTTGACTGACACCTCTGGACTGGCTGTAGACAAAACATTTTACTAAAAGGAATGCTAAAGTAACATTTCACTGTTTCAAAATTCATATTACAATTAGGGTCTTTATCCTGGCCAAAGCTGACATGCTCCTTTGTGGTAATATTTGTAAAATGAATAGTTATTTTTAAATGACTGCTGGAAAAAGTAATTTTTTCTGTACAAAAAGTTCTTGTTTTTAAGCTGTACCCATATACTGTGTAAATTTTCCCATTATGTATTTTTTCCCTGACCAGAATGAAAAATGAAGAAAAATTATTTATACAGACATGACAAAGTAGTAACAACAAAAGTATTTCTACTTGCTTGTATTTAAAATGATCTTCGCCATTATATCTGCCATCATATCAGATTTTTGCAGAATGTTCAGACTTTTGCCTCATATTTTTGGTCTGTTCCTCACAAAAAATGTGGTTTTCTGGCAAATCATTTAGGAATAAAGTCATAGGCAGACTTTTGAGTTACAGACCTCATGTCCTTCAGAAAATGCATGTTAATACAAATCATGTTATTCTACGAATCCTCTAAGTTTATAAGAGCAACATTTATAAATTGCCCCTATTGTGGAGCATTTGTCTCCCTGTTATTTTTGGCTTTGTTTACATCTTGCACTAAAATATTAAGAGGTATATCTACCATAAGTGGTGGTATAAATAGCTGTTATGCTGTATGGAGAACATACTGATTTTATAAATACACATGACACAGTAATATGGGGTGATATCTGCTGTATGTGCAACATCAAAGGCATTGATAAGATGATGGAAATGTTATAATTTGTCAGATGTTTGTTTATAGATGTTCCATTCATGCTTATAAAGTGGATTTGTACAACTTGTATTAGCCTGGCCATGGATACCCAATCCCTGGGATTCATGAAGCTCGCACCAGGCGCAAGCGTAGCGTCGGTGATCTAACACCAAATATGGCCACCGAGCGATTCAGGTATGAGCTGTTTCTACATGCACTACCTGTGTATGCCACGGCTGTACAGCTCCCAGTGCATGTATGCTAATTACCCCATGCGCAGCAGCGTAGCATGCAAATGAAGGTATATAGTGATTCAGGAAGTGGTGCAAGCATAGTGCAAGCATGCAGAAATGTAAACCAAAAAAAGGTTTACATTTTTTCAAACATAAAATCAGAGCCATGACAGTGGACCAAACCCATGTATTATACTGTTAATATATACCAATGGCTAAATATATAGCCATTGGCATAAAGAAACATGCACAACACGTAAAAAAGAACATTTAATGTCATGGCCACACTAACGTGAAGTAAAATCGCAGTGCATTGGTGTGCAAACGGGATCACAATGAAAATATATTTATATGTAATAAAACTGCAATGTAACACTTTACATGCATTCCCCATAATAGTCAATGGCACGCATGCTACATCACACCATGGCGCAAGGGTTGCTAAGAGGCTGTGACAGTGTTCTGCTCAGTAACTAGGAATTAGTAGTCAATGCCATGCAAATGAGACAAGTAATACTGAATCACAAAATCCCCGCGGGCGTAAGGATGTACCTCACAGCGTAGCGGTACAACACCGAGGTGTGGCCTGGAGATAAATATGACATCAAGAGAGGGGTGCGCCACATTAGCTGTAAGCACATTGGAGCATTGCTAATCCGGTTTGCCTGCTGCTAAGCAAAGCCACAGGATAGGGGTGTGTTGAAGTAGCCATAGCTTTGCTTAGCTGATAGCACACAAGGTAACTGAATGTGCATGTGAACATGGATGAAAACATGCTCGAAACCCGATAAACGGCTGTGCGCGGCACGCACCAGAGCTGAAACAGGAAGGATACGGGAAGAAAATAAGGAAATGCTGCAGCATGGTAATTGGAGAACAAATGAGTAATTAACACCTATGAACCCACAGTGGGCCATTGTCAAAAGCTAACAAGGCTGCTAGCAGCTACCTGCAGAACAGCAAAGAAAAGAGAACTGTCACAGCAGAACAAAGCAAACTTACAATAGATCAGCTACATAACACATTTCGCTAAACAATCCTGGGTTGGGAAAGTACAAAACAAGAAAGCCGGCAGCTGGATGCATGCCTGACAATAGGAAGGGAATCGGGTTTAAAAGTGAAGTAAAGGGCAATAGATGAATCATGGCAGTCAAGTGTAATTCAACACCAAAGGCCCCACAATAGCAGTACCTGCTATAAAACCTATAATTAAGATACCCTGCAGTGGGAATTGCACATACACACCCAATTACACCAGCAGCATCCATAACACAATAGTATAAAGTGTGAAAGCACCTCACACACACTTGTGTATTCCCAGACACTCTGCACCATTGGTGTATACAGACGGGGAACTTTTAATATGTACATGTTAGGGGCTGCCATAGCTTTGATTCACCAGCATGTGTTGGAGACTGAAAGTGGTGTAGAGGATGATGCTGACAACCATCTCAGGCACCAGAGGAGAAGAGTGTTCAGACCCAGGGTAACCTGCCAAGGGCTACATGATCTGGAGATAGTAGAGCATTACAGGGTGGACAGGGACACCATACAGCAATTTGTTGAGCTGTGCCGGCCATGCCTCAGAGCCACAAATTACAGAGGGGAACCCATCCCAGTGGACACAAAGGTATGTGTAAGCTTGAAAATACTAGCCACAGGTACCTTTCAAAGGCCAACTAGGGATATCAGGGGGATCTCACAGGCATCAGCATCCAGGGTACTCCACCATTTCCTGGATGCCATGTTACCATATGCCAATGAGCACATATACTTCCCTCGAATGCAGGAGGAGTTGGCCAGCAATATGTGTCTCTTCCACCATGTGGCAGACTACCCAAAGGTACTGGGTGCAATAAACTGCACACACGTACACATCAAGTCACCACCCGGTGAGCAGGGTAGGTGCTACATAAACCGCAAGGGATACCCCTCCATCAACTGCAAGGTCATGTGCAATGCCCAGGGCATTATCATGGATGTGTGTGCTGGCAGCCCTGGAAGCTATCATGACTCCCACATCTGGCATGCCTCACAGCTGTATCAGGTATTTGCCATGGGGGAACATCCCATATGGCCACCTGGTGGGGGATGCTGGCTATGCACTGGAACCGTTGATGATGACTCCCATAAGAAATGCATACACACCCATGCAAGAATGCCATAATGAGGCACACGCAGAAATCAGAATCATCATAGAGCATGTGTTTGGGATGCTAAAATCATGGTTCTGTTGCTTGGACATATCTGGTGGAGCCTTGCAGTACTCTCCAGGCATGTGTGCCCACATCTTCATAGTATCTGTCATGCTACACAATATAATCATGCAAAACAGCTGCAGCAGGGACAGTATGGTGAAGGCCCTCACAGCCCACCACCATTGCCAAGGGCCCCACAGGCACATAGGGACTCAGACCACAAACACCCTGTGCCAGCCCAAGTAGGCAATGGAGGCATGCCCAGTATGCCCCTGCCTTGGCAAAGAGGGAATGTATAGCACACACACTGACAGTGTAGGCACCTATGGACTGACACCCTTCACCTGCACACACAGAAAACATGGATGGAACACACCCACAACCACCTGTAAATTGTCATGTATAGGTGGTCTAATGTGTGCATCCTACATAGGCAGCCCTCAACTATTGTACACACAACTGCCATTGGCACAAGGTAAGTCAATACTTGAACAGTAAATTAAGCTATCAGCATGTGTCAATACTGTATGTATAGGTTCATAGGTACATAGGTAGGTACATGCCTAACTGCCTGAGGCCATTCATAAGCATAGCCAAAATGTGTCTGCTGTCGCCACCCCATTGATTAACTAACTGCCTCTCTGTGGAGCAGAGCCAATTGTGGGATCCCTGGGGTGTATCCACTGTTCCCCACCCATTCTGCAAGGATTCCCTGGAGTGTTAGTGAGGGGCTCCATATAATGTAATCAGGGATGTAGTTCCAAAGCATGGGGAGTACCCGTGACAGGAATCTGTCACTCCAGCATCTTCCAGTTATGGTTGTGGCAAGGTGTAGCTCATTACAGTGTGTGGCTCACTATCCATTAAGCCTGACTTGGACACGGCTTTGTTGGCCAGCAAATATCATCTCTGAGTAAACGAGATGCCACTGAGTAATGCAAGAGTTTATGCAGTATGGCAGCATAGGACACATGTCTGGGGGCATTATCCCTCTTGGCGAGGTTTCTGGCCCTTCCAGCTGTTAGATGTGTCTTCTGAGGTACATCCAAAATGGGTTATCATACTTGATGATGGGATTGATGAGTGCTGAGTAAAGGGGCACAATAACCTCAGTCTGTTTAGATGTGAACCCTTAAGTAATCAGATGGCCTACATAGATGGATGTCCTAACTACTTCTCAGATATGATTGTCAAAGGAGAGATCACTATCTAATGTAGTCCCCACATACCCATTACGTCATCTGAATTATAGTGTCTGCCACTCATGTTAATATGTGTGTGTGTTGTTTCCCAAAATGGAATGACCATGCAGTATGTGGCCTTTAGCTGGAGGCCATGACTCTGACACCCTGTGTTGGTCTATGTGAGGCCCCTTGAAGGACGTCTGTGACAGCTGGACTGTCAGATATGGCTCCCAGTCTGCACTAATCACCAAACACGGTCTGCTGTAGTCCACCTGTGTTAGCCCGTACCTCTGAGAAGTATATGGCAAACAGTAGGGGTCCCAGGACTGAGTCCTGTGGGACACCAGTTGTGACTGGTCAAGAGTTGGACCTGGAGGCTGCTAGGCTTACCATGTGGGTTCTGTGTGTAAGCCTGTTGGCAAACCAACCTGTGATGTATGGGTGTATGTATTGGCTGGTGAGTGTAGAAATAATACCTGAGTGGGGAATGGTGCCAAAACCCTTGGCGAGGTCCAGGTAGTATGTGTGACCTACCACACCCCACACCTAAAGTTTAGGTGACTGTAAGATATCAAACAGGTTAAGTAGGCATGATCTGCACTCAGTCAAGCTGACCTGGGTTGGGTCAAGTGTCTGTAGGTTACCATTGTCTGTGTTTATGAGTGCCATGAAGATACGCTCCATAGCCATGCAGATCAGGCTACTCAGGCTTATGGGGTGGTAGTTATCATGGTCAGTTGTGTCACCACCTTGGTGGAGTGGAATAGCTGTTGCCATGTGCCATTGAATGGCCATGTAGCCTGTGTAGAGGCTGATGTTGAATTGCTATATTAGGCGGGGGTCACTTTGTCTTGTAGTGTCTACAGGATGCAGTCTGGGACACCATCTGCCTCCACTGACACTCTGTCATGCCGTTTGAAAGGGCCATTAACACCTGTATGTCTCAGATGTCTGGGATACTGTACGTTTTGGGTATTGTTGTGGGCCCTGTAGGGATGAAGCTTGCTCCGAATGTATCATCAAGTGTGTTGGTGATATCAGTAGGGTCAGTATAGTCAGTGCAATATTGCACCAACACAGTGCAAATCTGTGTGTTACTGCTTACATCCTTGACATAGCCAAAGAAGCCTTTGTGGTCATCTTCTGAATCCATGCCTAGTTACCTGTGGATGTCAGCCTTGGATGATTACATGAGTAACATAAGTATCTTGCTAATACTGGTCACTGATGTCTGCATGTCTTGGGATTTGCTGTTGTTCTGGACTACTGTCCTACTTCTCTTGTATAGCCTGTATAATGCAGGGGTTCAGCAGACTGGTGTCCTTGTGTAGGAGTAGCGAGTCCTGGTTTACCATTGATGGCACAACCCATACATCTTTGTAGGTGCTTATAGAGTGCATTTGTAACTCTGTCTGTATCTTGAGCAGTGTCATCCCTGAGCTTGGGGGCTGTGAACCCTCCCACCTCTGTCATTAGTACTGTGAATTTAGCTGTAGGAAAGGTATTCACTGTGTGTTCCTTGGGTGGGGGAGATGACTGGGAGTGGAAATCATCAGTGAATGGTTCATGGTCAGATCTAAACAGTGACTGGTTTACCTCTGCTGTAGTGCACCTGTTGCCCATGTCAGTGATTACCACTTCTAGTATGTTTTCACCTCTCATTAGTCCATCTACCAACTGATACAGGCCATATGAGGTGATAAATCCCAGGTAGTGCTGGGCCTGGAAGTGAATACTCAAGTAGGTTATCCAGTTAAGTGTAGGGTAGCTGACATTGACCAATAACAGGGTATCTGGTAGGACTGTCATGTTTACCACTGTCTCCAGATAGTTGTAGTGGTGCTCTGGGGTCATGGAGGGTTATCTGTAGCTGCTCACAGTTTGCATTGCAATTGTGGCTGATGTTAGCTGCACATGGATGATCACAGAGGTATCATGCTGCCCCACTAAATTGGAGGTGTAGGTATCCTTGATGAATATGGATACACCCCCTCCATGTCTGTGCTGGTCCATGTTCAGTGGCTGAAATGTGTGTTATGGGTTGTAGTCTGGTAGTGCCGGTGTGCTCATAGGAGCCTTATACAGGTCCCAGTCACAGAACAGATGTAGATGTTGTCCATACTGAGGGGTACTGTGAGTGCGTGCATGTTGTGAGTTCTACCCCTGGTGTTGAGTAGCCTAACTCTCATTGATTCCGCTATTGTGCAGTTCATGGAGGTGAGATTCACCTCTGAGACCTGCCTAAAAATGACACCATAGGAGTGCCAATAGCCTTGCCCAGCATTCCAAAGCCTTAGGCTGACACATGCAAGTTGGTATGGCATTGTTGCAGGCATGTTTCCCATTTGTGCTTGTGTCCCATCTTTCCTGTAGGTAACTTACTAAGTAATACAAAGCCTGAAACCTATACAAGTCGACTAGCTTCCAAAATAGGCTTTTGGAGTGATTATGTATCAATAGTCTGTATGTTATTGCTGTACTTAACTGTTGTCTGACTACATGGTGATTTTACACTGTATATTGTGTTCAGAAAACTCTTTATAATCACATATGATGTTGGAGATGGCCTGCACTGTAGAGGTTCACAGATAGGTAGTAGGCTATCTGCCCAAGGGCATTTAGAAGCATAGCTACAGTGTGGTGGCTTTATCTGCACCATTGATGAAGTAACTGAGCCTCTGTCAAGCATAGCCAATGAAGTGTTTCCAGGCAGAGTTGCTGGAAGCTGTTGAAGACTGAGGTGCTGTACGGTGATAGGGGCACATAGTGATCTCAAAAGGGCATGTTAGCATGACAACCCAACAGCATTCAATTTTGCCAACAGGTCTTGCAGCTATAAAACTGGAGTGGCTCCCCCACACCCTGTCTGTATGTTTCTGGGACACATGATCTCAGGGGTGTATATACTGTTGCCCAGTCACACATCAAGGTTTCCCCTGAAGTGTGTCAGTGAGGGGCTATGCCAAATGTAGTTAGGATGTTAAGGTATAGTCTCTCAATTCATGTGTCATGTAAGTATTTCAAGAAGCTCACTGGGTGAGGGTGGCTTCGCCAAGCCAAGCTTACATATAGGATTCATGGACATAGGAAATAGGCAGAAGGAATGTTAATGACAATAGTGTAATGGCTACAGCATTTGCATAATATCTGTGCAGTCGTGGTTCAAATCCCAATAAAGTCAGAGATGTTTTACATGTTACACAGTATACCTTAACCACAGCTTGCATATATATGTAGTATTCCACAGAATAATAAACATTTGAAACACACATAAACCCATGTGTGCTGGAGAGTACAGTTAACAGACAATGTAATGTTATGTAAGCACATAGTGAGACTTTACGTCGCTGAAATGTATATATCTTGAGTAGTTAGCAGAAGTGGCCATATTTGCGTGCACAGGTTGTAGGATGTAAAGTTTGGTTAACTGTGTACAACCACTGGTATAATGTCACACAAACACCTTTAAACCTGCTTACAATTGGTTAAATTAGCCTTATTCTGTAGTATAACATGTCTAATAGATTGCAGGTGTTGAACCCTGGACCATGCACACCATAGTCATGGGACCTAACACTAAGCCATCTAATCTGTATACATGGTAAGTGGTCGTTAGACTACACCTTATACTACAGGCATTCCACAGTACAGACCACAAATGGGACAGTCACTTTGTGTACATATGTACAGTACATTGTAATGTATTGTAATGTGTGAATGAACATATACAAGTCTACATATGTATAAGTGTTACAAATTAATACTAAAGATATATATATAAATATATATATATATATATATATATATATATATATATATATATATATATATATATATATATATATATATATATATATATATATATATATATATATATATATAGATATATATATATATATATATTTATATATATATATCTATTAACATCTATGAACACACTTTGTGACACAAAAGCATTCCAAATGGATAGAAGTGTACGCAAAACACATGCAGCTCTGGTATTATAGCTGTTAATATAAACATAATTCCCCATAGAAGCAATGGTTGCTGTGTATGTGGAGATTGGTGTGGAGGAGGACCACTGGCTAATGGAATACGCATCAAGGAGGGCCTGTGTCGAATGGTCATTACGTGAACTGGAGGGGTACACATGGAGTATGGGCACAATGTAAAAAGGACACAAAACAAGAGCCATTCTCATCCATAAAACACCCTGTCAGGTCACATTGCAACACTGACTTCAACAAACATATGAACATTAACAGGTATCATACATATGTACACCAACTGACTTACACATATGTTTGCAGTAGTGAGGAACGGCTGTAGTACACTGTACATACTAAACACCATAAAAGTTGTACATATCTCAGATGCCTCAGAGGTAAAGTCATTGACTGTGGTGTTCATGGTCCTGGTTCCAAAACCTGCAAGGGCTGTTACGTCATTTTGAGGTCCCGAATAAGGGATGTTTGATGCAGGTTATTAAAGCACTTTTAAGCAGACGTTAGCGGGTTATTGCGCCGGTAAGTGCCAATAAGCAGCACTTAAACATGACTACACAGATAAGCACCACACAGGTTTAACCTTTGCTGAATATCATGCAGATCATGGGCAAAGCTGCTCACAACCGCTGAAATGTGCGTTAATCACCCTTGCACTACCAGTGCCTGCTCTGAGAGGTAAAATGACCACTGCCAGGAGTAGAACATGCAACCACGTACACAATCTTCACAATAACCTACCACTAAGCTACCTGAGATGTACCAATGGCAGTTGTGTATTCTGACAGGTTAAAACACAAAAGGAAGGATTATGTGGAAATAGGACAAACCGTCATATACCCAATGAAAGGTGTATGCTATATATATATATATATATATATATATATATATATATATATATATATATATAAATCAACATATATATATATATATATATATATATATATATATATATATATATATATATATATATAAAGAGAGAGAGAGAGAGAGAGAGAGATATGTCGATATAAAGGGATATACATATATAACAACATCTACACAACCATGGAGGTACATATAACTTGGATACCTACCAAATACCGAATGCTTAACATATCGCCACGCATAGTCATGAGGCTTAAAGGCCACAGTAACGAAACACCAGAAGCACGAGTTTTAAAATCCCGATGTTAAGGGTGTTGCGGTTCAGGTAGCTTACTGTGTGTAAGTGTGTTTCTGAGGACTGTAGTGTGTGTAAGTGTGTGTTCTGAGTGTGGTGTGTGTTTCTGGGGGACTGTAATGTGTCGGTGTGGGTTTTCTTTGTATGTCTGTTTGTGCAATCTCAGAGGTAGAATATTAAAGTAGGGTGTGTGTGGGGGGGGCAGCCACCCACATGGGGGTTGTAGTGGGACTTGCCCACCTGCTCATACATAGTGTAGGATGGTTTGTTTGGATGTGGTCAGTAGCAGTGTGTGCATGTGTGTGTTCTGTGTTTGTGTTAATTCCACAAGTTTGACTGTCGCGAGTTTGAGTGTTCGGTAATGTGGGGTTTGGGAGTCTGGGCCTGGTACTGTGGGTGTCAGAATTGTGTGCATTCAGGATTCCATAGGTATCCCGTATACAACGGTTGAAGTATTCATATATGAGTATAACATGGACCATAGCAATCACACATTCCGCCACGACCAAACTATATGAACAAAGGATATGGAGAGTATATGCCTATACACTATTACAAATATATGCTATGGACATGAGCCAAAAGAGTGTCAATCACCAACACAACTCCAATGACTGCAAATACCTATGACAGAAATACACATACAGCTTTCATGTAGCAATACTTTATTACATTCCGATGTATTGCTGAAAGGATTCAAGGACTAACATCACCTGCATGCTCTACAGGAACCAATTAACAGTGCCTTAATGAATCAGCCTGCAATTACCATAGTATTAGTCCACTAAAGGATAGGTGTTCAAATAGGGAAGGAACCCTCACACACATATTGAATATGTATAAAAGCATTTCCTACATACCTGCATCTGCTATGTACACCCACCAACATCTCCCCCACACCCAAACCAATTACAATACATACTGTAATAACATCACAAATCATTCACTCACTGTACAACATCTGCAGAAGCCTTAACATACCTTGTCAGAGACACACTAACATGGCCCTATGTGAAATAGTTGCTGTTATACAATGGAACAGCTGCTGATGTTACAGGGTTTGTTTGCACTAATCCCATTTCAGAGGGTTGTGTGTACACCAGAAAGTGTTACCAATTACTGATTAACAGCACAGTAGGATACGCATGTACACCAAACCAAAGATGTCTGGTGAGCACACTGTAAACCACCTAACATTATATGCATAGCCATACAGCCTTGAGCTGCTCAAACATCCTTGCCAGATTGAAACATCTGCAGAAGTATCAGGTACAAACAAACCCTGCATAAGTAGCAATGCTCTGAAATATAACAGCTGTACTCACATATAGAACAACATCTTCTAGGCATTACACACAATCCATGGGAGTCATTAAACTAATATATCTCTGTGTGTCTCCATATAGTTGTACATCACAAATAACACATCCAGGCCGGCTTCCTCGAAAGTAAGGCAAAGGGACAACGCTCAAGTGGAGTACTCAATTATACACTACTGTTGCCATGGTATTGGCTAATGGAGTAGCTGCACAGCTGATGTGCATGTAATTAACTATTTTGGAACACCAATTGATGGTCAGGATAGCACATGTTACCGATATTTAACTATAAAAGGGTGGCTTGTCACACATTCAAACCATCTGTATATACCACCAGAATGTTACAAAGAAGATTGAAACACAAACTGAAAAGTATTAAAATAACAGTCAACGACACTTCAGGTTACTAATAAGGTATGTAGAACACTCAGTATGTCTATGTATGTAGTACCTGTTCTGTAATAATTGTTGAACCAGTTATAAACCAACGACACCGAAAGAAAGGCACAGATGTCCAGAACTAGCAGCAGGAACAATGATGATATGCTTCCACTTCTTCTTAATGCAAGTTTTTATTATATAAAATAGACTTACAGCGTTTTCGCTACTGTAAACCTCAGTAGCTTCATCAGAGTATCACATAGTATGGCGCCAAAATTCAAGATTTAAATACAAGTGAAGTGATGTCACTACAAAAGAACGTCACTTCTGTCATAACTCAGATAATAAAAATAAAGATAATTAAAAATTAAAACATTTTAAAAAATAAAAGTTAAGAATTTAAGTTAAAGGTTTTAAAGTAAAAATTTGGATACTTATCAACAATAAGTAAGTAATGAAAGCTAAACCAAACTTCAAATAAGGAAAAATTGCTCAAAATCACTTCATTTTCATTAAAAGTTATTGTTTTAGCCAACTAGAAATTGAGCTGTTAATCCCAGACTAACAAAAAATCATGTTGCATGTACAGCCAATGAAACAATTTTTCAAAAATATAAAAAAATATTAAATTGCTATAAATCTAGAAAATGTAAAAAGTCCACCAATGCAGATGACATGTATTTATATAATAGTTACAAAAGTGTGTTAGATTGTTCGAACATTGACATATTGAACTAATATAAAAATGTGATAAATATGATAATGGTATATGTAATATGTATGATAGGTAAATAAATAGATAACTGTGGAATAGAGAGGCCAAATCATCTCAAGTAGCTTTTAAGCTTCAAGAAGCACGAGATGTTACAGTTTTCATTTAGACCAGGGTAATGGAAAGCCTCCAATTTTATCTGCCATTCAAGTTCTCTAGTTTCTAAGATTAGTGCTACTGGGCCACCCCTGTTGTTGTGTGGGACATGGTCAATGGCAACAAAGTGAAAACTGTGCCCTGCGTTGTTACTAATGTGTTTAGCTAGGGCGTTATCAGTTTTCTGTAATAATTAAAGTGTACACAATGCATATAGTGGAAACAGTTATCTTGTAGTGATGTATTGTTGTGCATAGTAATGCTTGTAGTATTTATGTGTGTATTGCTGTAGGTCACAAGGCAAACACCTCATACACCACAAGGGATGCTATATAAGGGCTTTGAACCCAACAATTCCTCTCCAGCCACTGTCAGTGGCAGGGTTGGTCCAACAAGTATGGGCTATAACAGGGGATAGTATATGTTGGTATATTGTAACAGTAGGCATATGTATGGGTGTATTACTGAGAATAACATGTCAAAGGTGGGCCTACTGTGCAATTATGATTTGCATTGCTGGATATTGTGCCAATAACTGTGTAATGTACAGTATTGTAGGCAGATATGTATTACATTTTACATAGCATCACTGTTACGTTAGGCAAACATTAGTTATGTCTATTGGCATTTACAATACACAATAACAGGATACATATGACTTGTAGTCACCCGACAGTTTATCAGCATGATAGCAAAGTAAAATGGAACAGCTAGTTAACTATCCATGCACATAAGACATGTAATAGGTTCATAGGTTCATAGGTAGGTACTAGGCTGTCTGCCCAAGGGCATTTATAAGCCTAGCTAGAGTGTGTTGGCTTCCGCCACCCCCTTAGGTTAGTTCCCTGTGCCTCTGAACAGCAGAGCCATTAGTTCCCTGCACCTCTATCCAGCAGAGCCACTGAAATGATCCCCGGGGTACATGTCTGTCTTTCATCCACCCGTCAGGTTTCTCTTGAAGAGTGCTAGTGAGGGGCCCTGCCTGATGTACATTGGAATCATGTTCCAAAGCATGGGGAGTCTCCGGGCCAGGAATCTATCCCTCCAGCACGTCCTAGTTATCGTTGTGATTAAGTTTATATCCCTAGAGCATGTGACTCTCAGAGGCTTTTGTTTAGGTGGAGCATATCCATCAATACTGGGTTGGACATGGGCCTTGTATGTCAAGCAGAGATCACCACTGAGTACGCGGTATGCAACCGAGTACAGCTGGAGTTTCTTTAGTTAGGCTGCATAGGTCATCTGTTTGTGGTCAGTAATCCTCTTGGTGTGGTACTGTTGTGGTCTTTCAAGCTGTTGCAGTTGTCTTGTAAGGAGCATCCCAAATGGGGTGTTGTATTCTTTAATGGGTCTAATAAGTCATGAGTAGAGAGCCACAAGGGCCTCCTTTGTTCTGGATGCGAATCCATTTGAGATTAGGGGGGGCCACGTAGAAGGATATTCTAACCACCTTGGCAATATGGTTATCAAAGGAGAGATTGCTATCTACTTGGGTTCCCAGATCCCTTATTACATTTTCTGTATGTAGAGGACTGCCACCTATGTGGTAGTCCATGGGTAATTAGTTTTATCCAAAGAGGATGACTATGCACTTTTTGGCATTCAGCTTGAGGCCATAATATTGACACCAGGTATCCATCTCGGTGAGACCCTTCTAGAGGGTGTCTGTATCAGCTGGGGAACCAATTATGGCCCCTAGTTTGCAGTCATCTGCAAACCTTTTCAGCCAAAGTCCTCCTGTGCTTGCCTGTACCTCAGAGAAGTATATACCGAACATGAGGGGTCCTAGGACTGAGCCCTGGGGGACGCCACTTGTAACTGGTTTACAGTCAGACCTAGGGTATGCAACTCTCACTGTGTGGGTTCTGTCCGTGAGCCACTTTGAAATCATCTTGTGACATAGGAGTTAATGTTCAGGTGGATGGGTATGTCAATAATACCAGAATGGGGAATGGTGTTGAAAGCCTTTGAGAGATCAAGGTAGGCTGTGCGGACCTCCTTACCATCATCTAATGCCTTGGTAACTGTCTCAAAGAAGTCCAACAGGTTTAGGAGGCATGGTCTGCTCTTAACAAAGCCAAACTGGGTGGGGTAAAAGGTTTGGAAGTACCCAAGGTCTCTGTGAATTAGATCCATGTTGATGTGCTCCATAGCCTTGCAGACCAGGTTAGTCAGGCTTATAGGGCAACAGTTCCCATGGTCCGTTGTGGTGCCACCATTGTGGAGTGGGATAACTGTTGCTGTGCGCCATTCAGGGGACACAAAGCCCCTTTTTTTTA
>NC_056738.1:492454204-492456704 GCF_019279795.1 Protopterus annectens
GGGTACGCGCCCCATTTTTGGCAGCAGCATGTGTATTGTAAGTGATGGACATGATCAGGTGATGGCCTCTGCACCTATTGCAGTCCTCCTCTAGTTGATTGCATGTGGAACAGCTGTAATAGTATCCCCATAGCCATTCACATGATAAACACAGTACATTATCTAGGAACATCATGTTGGTGCTTGGCCATGACAGTTGCTGTGACTGGTGCCTGAATGTGGTGTTTTGAAATGGCATCACAGATGATATCTGGATGTTCCTCAAACATCATACACAGTGGGAAATAGCCTAAAGACAGGAGGGTGATGTGTCACACATGACTACAGCATGTAAGTGTAGCTATGCTGCATTGAGACTACTGCCTGTTTAACATGTTGTGTGTGGTAATGGCTATTCTGCATGTTTTAAAACAGACATGACAGTGCTCTGTTTGTGAGGGATCCCCATCTGTAGGACCATCTGTGGAAAGGTCAGTGTGTGGAACCATTTGTTTCCTGCGTTACACACCGAACACACATCTCTGCACAGCAGGAGCATAGTGTGAGGATTGCAGACAGTACATGATGATAGGGATGTGTTACTGCCATCGCATCCCTGACTGAACATATGTCACATGAAACAGTGGCATGACAGACACTGTCTGGGGTTCCCAGTGACAAGTCAATAATGGGCAACTGTTCATAGCTGCAGTCACACTACTACTACACATTGTACAGATGTCATGCAGTATATATGCATGTGTTATGCTCCCTCTGCAACTGTATACCATCTGTTGTGTTGGGTTGATGGTGATATCTATGCATACTGTTGTACGTAATCCTGAATGCTGTTGTCTATTACTAAGCCATATCTGAGTTTAAACTGCAACACCATAGGCTGTATGGGTTGGGAGGTCCCGGCAGAACCTCCTGTCCCACTTCAGCTGACCATGGCACCGGGCACCAGTGCATCTGGGGCCCAGCCTTGGACCTCAACCTTTGTTGGCTCTGCACCACCTTCCAGTGTTACCACCACTGAGAATGGGGCATGTCTCCCCTGGGAGCAGGGCCAGACAGGAACATGTCTGCTGTGGTGCGGTCCTGGACGTGGTGCGTTGGGGGCTCACTAAGGGGTTCCGAAGCCAGATATGCAAGCTCAAGGGCAGAGTGTCACATTTACAGGGTGAGGCAACCCCTCCTGGACAGCCCCCAGCACTGCCTCTTTTGCAGCTGTGTTGGTGCAGTGGCAGCTGCCCATGGCTGGGGACCTCCGTCCCACGGTTACCATGGGCTTGTGAATGTCGAACACCCATCCCCGTCTGAGGTGTACCTCCCCACATGTGTCATATACCAACCCTGTATGCTGTCTTGTCTGTGATCCTACTCTACCTATTCTCCACGGGCATACCTACTCTCCTTCCCCCACATCCCACTCTCACCCTACGGAAACATAAGGCCAATCAGTTCCTAGGACAACATCTGCCATGTACATAGCTGTCCATTTCACACACGTACCCACTGGACGCATGTAACCCTTGTAATATGCATCACAACATACTCCTGTTATCCTCACCCTTGTCCCTCAGGCACACGATCCTGGTATGCACATCACTCCTAAATGGCCCAGGTACACGTAATGCAGATGACCCCATTGTACACACAACCCTACCAGTCCCTCTATGGTTACCCCTTTTACCTTTATCATCATGATGATGTTGCACACAGCAAGTTGCAAGAGTACTGTTCTCACATAATGATTGGACAGGTACTGTTGTGTTAATGTACATTACATGCACAGAGTGATGTATACGGCCAATGTACAACTGTTTGCCTGTATGAATGACACATGTCTGTCTGAAGGAGTCTTGATATTACATAGAACAACACCACTACATAATACAGGTGTCCCTGGTGTTTCCCTTTTCATTCATTTGTAATGCTTTGTTGCCACATGGTATGTGCCTGATATATCTGTATATATGTATGTACCTTTATGCTGGACATAAACACTCACATCTACATCTACATGATGGGATACATTCCTATACTGTTGAATGACTGCGCTGTATGATATGTTTGTGGTAATGTCCGATGTCTGTATATCTGCCATGGCGTATTGGTAAATCACATTAGCTGTGTGTGCAGGGTCCTGGTTCTGAGCCTTGCAGCAGCCGTTTATATTGTTGCAGGCCAGAACAAATCCATTGGATACGGAGGGAGTAAGGCACATTAAAGCAGTTGTGAATGTGTGTGCGTGGGTTTGAGCAGTGTTAAGCAATGCTAACCTCTGGTTATAGCTTTTTACACTCGGTTAGCCTCTACATTGCTTTACCAGTGCAATACTCACATACTGGTAGCCAAACAGGCGTACACCCTCTTGCTCTTGCACTTGCAAATGCACCGACATCAGTGCTTGCATCTGACACTCACATCTCTGGGTGGGAGCGAGGACCACAATATTACCTTGTGATGCCTACTACATTGGATTACATGCCTATAGTATTGGGAATGGCTGCCCATT
>NC_056738.1:492461704-492486704 GCF_019279795.1 Protopterus annectens
ATATATATATATATATATATATATATATATATATATATATATATATATATATATATATATATATATATATATATATATATATCTGTGTGTGTGTGTGTGTGTGTACGTACGCATGCATATACATCTACATGATTAATTACTTTGATCATACTATTGAATGACTGTGCTATCTGCTATGTTTGTGATAACATCAGAGTTAGGTATAACTGCCGTGGCTTAGTGGTAAATCACATTGATTGTGATGTGTAAAGTCCTGGTGTCAAGCCTGGCCGAGGCGGTTTATTGTGCTGCTGGGCAGAACAAGGGCCGTTGGACAAAGGGTGTGTATAACACTTTACAGCAGCAGTTTTCCGTTTAACCGCTGTTTCCCGTCATGCAAACACTTTCTGCATTCTTACTGTGATACGTCACCCCAGTTCACATTTCAATGGTATTATATCATTATACAGCATAAAATTAGCAAGATATGCTCGTATATGGATTACGCATCATAAATGGTGTGTGCTGCAGTCGAACCGGCAACGTCTGCTTGATAGACGGATGCTCTAACCACTACACTATTGCTGTGCTACTTCATTTGCATGTATACCCGTGGTTCATAGTTACCAGAACAAGCACAGCAAAACATCAGTAACACAGCAGTCATCCATTCTCTGGTCGGAAATGAACCACACCACTACACATGTGCCACTCCCTACTGCTCTAGACACGTCCCGTATGTTGGCTCACTCCAAGTATATTCAGACATCCCAATCTTATAGTCCTGGGACATACATATATATAATGGTCAGGTTGTTCAATTAGTCTTCCGGTTTTCGGCTTGTCCAAATGGTGACTGGGACTGCCCTGTGCCTATTTGAAAGTCAGACTTAGCACGTGGACAAAGTTAGTTCCACTGTTAGCATCCTACCTGTAGTTGGAGATGCAGGAGGTTTGCTCACCTCTGGCAGCTTGATATGACAGCACTAAATACTATGGGGGGGTTCCGCTGCTGTTTCCTTCACATTCATTACAACTGCTTTATTGTGACCATGTTCATTCTTCATGGCTATAAATATATATATATATATATATATATATATATATATATATATATATATATATATGTCTGTACAGTGACATGCATATACACCTATATGCTTATTTACATTTCCCATACTGTTGAATGACTGCCACTTACCATCGTGCATACCCACTTACATCTGCTTTAAAGCACCTTAATCACCCTATTTCCGACTGCCATTATTGTGGGCATCATATAAAATTAGCAGCCCTTGCATGGCTTGGACCCAGGAACAGGAACACCATAGTCACTGAGTTTACCACTAAACCATCTGTGATACATTCTGTATGGATGGTAATTAGGATATATGACTTTACTACAGGCATTCCACAGTACTGGCAACAAATGCAACAGTCGGTTGGTGTACATATGCATAGTACATGTTACTGTTCATATGTTTCTGAGAGGCATATGTATACATTTGCAAGTATACATATTTATGAATAGGACACATACTTGACAAGTACTTATATGCATGTATGTGTGATGTGTAGCTATGTGAATATAAGTATGTACATTTATAGATATATGACTGCATATCTGGAGTTATACATGGCCATGTATATGAACAACCGCATACGGGAGGTACCTGTACCATTTGTATACAGGGGTTGTGTGCATCATTATGACGAAGAACCTGGACGAGGTATACAATTTGTGGACATGTACTATTTGGAAGATGGCTATGGGGAAGCTTCATGGGAACATGTGAAAGGTATATATTCCCGATAATGCATGTGGGGAGATGTGCATTATGGTCAGGTGTTTAATCCCGGGTCATAGGTTCTGCAGGACTGGGTGGAGGCTGAGCAGGGTTGTGGACAAGTACTGCTAATCTGACTTGTGCCCGGATGTCAACGGGGGTGGACATTGTGTTATGCCACAAAGTCTAATCTTGAGAACAGACACTTATCCCATGAGGGATGTCCAAAAATTGTGGACAATGAACCCCATTCTTCTGGCTATTCGAAAATGTGGTAGGGTTATGCATGCATGGGATACCTAGTTTGCAAGCCAGAGACTGCCTACTAGATATGGGTAGGGGCACTATGTGCAGATATGGCTGCGCCTAGCTAGCAGGCCGGTGGTTTTGGTGGATGTTCAGCAAGGGGGGGTGGTGTGCTGTGGAGGGGATGATGGGTATTCAATTATGTATCCAGGTGTGTTGGGGTTGGATGGCTCAGTTCAGGCCACACCATTATGTGGGTGTGAGCCGGTAATGTTTCTGTGCATGTGTATCGCACATTTTAATGTTCATATGTTTGTGGGATTGTGTTATGCAGTATGGCCTGTCAGGGTGTATTGTGGATGTGAATGTATGTTCTTTG
The DNA here is from genome assembly GCF_019279795.1 of Protopterus annectens. Taxonomy (NCBI): domain Eukaryota; kingdom Metazoa; phylum Chordata; order Ceratodontiformes; family Protopteridae; genus Protopterus; species Protopterus annectens. The sequence goes on from NC_056738.1 coordinate 492,464,096, forward strand.
GTTTCCTTTCTGATTCACCCACTGCTCCCTTGTACACCTACAGTTGACCTATTGTACATCCGACCCAGTCTCCCCTTGGCAAATTATTACATTACCTGTCACCCCACCCCATATTCCACACACACCATCCATCCCTTCTCTGGTTGCTGGGCCATGGCACAGACAACAGAACACATTGCGCACTCTACATATCTCTGGTACCAATATGGTTGTGAGAACAACCCTAGCATTTTTGTTCTTACACATGCTGTACTTCAAGCACATAGGTACACGCAAATACTTATCTTTCATGACATGGTGGGTAGACCCGGGTAATACCCATTCATCTTTGGGCCGTCCAGACAGGGACAACTTGGACCCATGAATGGGCAGATATTGAGCAAATGCTCTGACCATTGGTAGGGCTGCCACCTTTGCAAATGGCCAAACTGGGAGATTTTGGGGACACACCAGATTTTACTGGCCGACACATACCCTCGATCAGTACAAAGGATAGAACTTTATTTTTTGTCTAAATAAAAGCTTATTCTTGTAGCAGTTTAGTTGCTTATTCTGTTTCTTGTAACATTTAGGTATTTTAGATACAGAAATAACTATTTTATGCAACTATTACATGAAATATGGGACATAATTATGTCCTACAATCGCTGGACATTTGCCATTTTTAATATTTTTGGTAAGGACACGAATGCCCAGAGAGGGACTGTCTCTCACAAAGTGGGACAGGTGGTAACTCTAACCACTGGGCTAGGCTTAGCAAAGGGCAGCAGCATGCAAACATGCTGCATTTCGCTTCCACTTGGTATAACAATCAACACTACAATGAAATACGGGCACAGGGTTTTAAATGTCATTTGTTTGTGGGACGAGGGCTCAATATTCAGCTACATGCCTTTGTGTTTACTTTTTATTTTGGTGTTTGCGGAACTGTCTTGTATGCTTTGCATACATTTCAGTATCCATGGACACTGACAGGAGTGATTACTATTAGAGGCAGGCTGTACTAGTCAGCATTTTAGGTTGCGCATCTGCAGCCGACATGTTCACGCTTCCGTGCAGTGCTTAGACTCTCCTCCTGCATTTGCGCACGTTTCATGTGCACGTGGACGTTGCGGCAGTGCACCTTCATTAATATGCATATGGTGCTGCTGCACCATCTCTATGCTGCATGGTCGGCGCAAGGCTAACGCTGTCCTTGCGCTGAGCTTCATGAATCCTGGGGAATATTAAATGCTCCCATTGTGTTTTCTTAATATTAAAGTTGTGATTGCAGGATTATGTTTTATTATGTATTTTATTTTTACTCTGAAATCAAAGCATCCAGCAGAGTGCTAGTACAAACAGCCAAAGCCTACAACTCAGCTGGAGATTCATTGTTTTCCAACTCTGCTGGTAAAAAATGGAACTCCCTGCCTCCAGAAGTAACTACTAATAGCTCCTTCCCTCAATTCAAAATTTCCCTGAAAACACACATGCACAGAGTCTGGCTATGTCCATGCCTAAATCCCAACTAACTATATAAAGTAGACTGAGATAATCAAACTATACTCATGCTCATATCTCAGCCCTGACTAACCTAAAAACACACCAATAAACATTTTAGACCAAACTTAGCTCTCAATTGTGGTTTCCCTTTTCTCCTTCTTAGATGACTACTCTGCCTCACACTATTTATAATTTCCTCCAATCTATACTACCATCTCTATTTCTTCTTCATCACTCTCTAACTGAAAATGACACACCTCTCTAAAACTGGTTTTCCCTGTATATTTACTGCCTAAGCGATAATGTTTTTATCTCCTATCTATTTATAACTAATATATATCTTTTGTCCTTGCCCAACTGTTAACCTTATAGAGATCCTTGTAACCTTCATTTTTAAAGTAGTATAAATAGATTCATTGTTAAATTTTAGATGTGCTATTACCTAAATTTTTATTGTTACTAAATTTTTCATAACTTGGAGCTTTTCTCCTCAGGCCTCCCCTGTAAATGGATATATATCCAGTCGGACTTTTCTCGGTTAACAAATGTAAAATAAATAAATAAATAAAATAAATAAATCTTTGGCAAAGGGCAAGTCATATTTTATGACTGTTTATAATGAGATCTCCTCCTCTGACATGCAGAACCTCAAAGAGGGAGAGACACATACCTCTCAACCTGGAAACATCAAAAATCTGGACAAGGCCCATGAAAAATAGGTACAAATCTGTATGCTGATTAACATCTAATTTGCATACATAATTATGTAACCCCACCCACTCCAGTGGAATTGTGGGATACCAACAAATTGAAGAACAGACAACCAAAACATGGCACCAGAGTCACCCTGCAGCCATTCCAGTGTCCTGTTACCTGGCTATTTTGCCACATTTATTTACCATAAACACTACTAATGTATGCATACTGCTTTACTTCTACAATGATCATCATCTGGTAAACAAGGCAATACCATCTCGCAATGAAAATAGGCTTGACATTAAACTTTGCCCTTGAAACTCACATTCATTGAAACCCACACACACCACATCCAAAGAAAATGCATCTGGCCAGTGGTGGATAAAGATTACCTTGTTGTTTTAACTGCTATTGTAGCAGTCTTTAAAATATGAAATAAATGGTCAGATGGCTGGGTGTCCGGAATGATGTGCACCATGCACAGCAGAAATAAGAGCTTGTTACACACATTAATGAGTAATTAAGCCCCTAACATTAATTAGCAATTCCTTTAACATGAATACATTCATAGATTAGTACTAGGCTAACTGATTTTGTGAGCCATTTTTAAGTCTAGCCAATCATCCCTTGTGTGACTCAAACCTTGCATCTTGTGTTTGTAAGGCAAACATTTTAGCCATTAGGTCACCCTTCAATTATATAGTGGGCATGGCTCCACTGTTTATCCTTTATACATTTAGGAATCACTTGTCTTTTGTTTGTCCTTTGCATATCCTTTTAATAATTATATTATATGGTAATGCTACAATATTGCTTCAAGTTTAGTAATCTGTAGTAAAAAAAAACTTTCCACTTATATCAGCATCATAAAATATAGTTTAAATATTTTAATAAACATCTGTGATCATTACCAAGATGTACTAATTAGCAAAAGTGATACAATCAGTATCAAAGCATTAGAAAATATAAACATCATAAACATAATATATACTATATCTCAACTTTTACCAAACAATATCTGAATAAAACCTGAAAGAAAAATTTCCAAAGTAGGGACAGCATTTAAATATTGCCCTTATACAGTTAGAAAGTTCCTAGAATAAAATGATTTGTGTTAATATGCATTTTCTGAAGGCTATGAAGTCTGAAACTTAAATATATGTCATTATTTAATGACTTCAAACCACAAATATTATGAGGAACAGATCAGAAATATGAAGCAAAAATCTGGATATTCTCTGAAAATCTGAGCAGTTGAGAGGTATCATATGACCTATCCATATATTAACTGTCTCTCACTTATCTCCATTAAGATATTTGCTAGCTAATTTCCTTAAAACCACACATTTCATAGTGCTTCATCTTCATCAGGTATGTCATACACACAGAGTGTTTAAATAACATTTGTAAAATATAATCAAAATTAAGTACTGCATTTCAGCAGGCAAAACAGCATGTCGAAAATCATGAAATGTTGAACATCACAGTTGAAAACCTAAGAATATATATGAATATGAAAACTGGAATCTTCTAATAGTACATTAGAAGAATGCCTCTCAAAGTGAAATGTTCTAACCAAAACAATATATACATAACAAATAAACAAGCAACAAAGAAAACAAACAGAAAACGACTTCCTTACTGTACCATTCAGCCTTCTGCACTACTTAAAAGCTTCAAGCTCATGTATACTTACAATCAGCTGTATTATTAGGCAATTCACTTTTTCCTCTGAACAGACGCCCTGTTTTCATGACTCTAGGTTACATCTTTATCCCCAAGTACATAAAAGTCATATTTAGGAAAGCTTGAACAGGGACTTGAATAATCTGGTCATCTTAGCAGACAAAGTCCCATGGAACAGTGGAAGCTAATTTAAACCACTGCTAAATATATTTTTAACAAAGTTGAGAAGCTTAACTTACATCCTAATTCTCATACAAAATGCATCCTTCCATATAACTCTGTTTCTCTTAGCTACCAAATCAGCCAGAATACCTAATCCGTTTCAGACTAACTAAGCTACAAACTAAACTAACATCACCCAAAGCTTGAGTCAGTGGCAGCCTTAAAAATGCCAACTCTACCATTTTTGTTTTAGCAGGTCAAACTTTTAAACCATTATCCAAGAGGCTGCACAGACATCATACTCAATTAAATCTGCCACAAGTCATATTCAGACTACATGACGGTGGTGTTAAATCTGCGCAGCACAGCTTGAAAATGACTCTGCCCAGATGAGTATTCCATCCATATTCAAACAGAAACAAGCGAGTATTCAAGCAACTGAACGACATTTAAATTGGGTCACGACATTCTCTTAATTCGGTTGAAAGTTGACGGAGAGGACGTCATCGCCGCGACGTGTGCCCGCCAGCGGAATTTCCTTCACTGGGACCCCAAAATCGGTAAAACCGGTTGGGAGGTCTGGAGAGACAATATTAAGTACTTTAAGTTAGCGAAGTTACTTGCAAAGTACCCACATGGGAATGGTTTCAGTGGGGCTTGACTTCAGCAAAAACAATTCTTTTAGTTTGCAATTGATGTACTAATACTAAATGTATTCCCATTTGAGTTCTAGTGGGGCTACATTTCTGAAAATGAAAGAAAAGGTTTAAGCTTTTAAGTTAATAGACACACCTTTCAAGGAGTTCAGGTCTTGAGGATTTTATCTGTTTATCCATCCTTAGTTGACAAGGTTAATCAAACTCTTTTCAGAGGAGACTTGAGGTGGTATTTATATTACTAGGGGAAATTTGGCTATTGAATCAAAGAACTTCCCATAGTCTTTTCAATAGGTGCTGTGGAGATTTCCCATCCACATGAGCTACCATCAACTCAAACAGATGGGACATTGGTTTAGTGTCTCATGCAAAGGACAGCACACTCAGGAATGCAGTGCCACCCCTTATGCTACACTGCAATGCCAGCAATCCATCTTCCTGATGTGTGAACTGAACCCACAGCCTCCTGCACCCACAGTGAGCATGCTACCTGTTGCACCACTAACACTGCTTTCAATGACATAGGAAAAATGGGTCTATATTAGTTTGTCAAAATACATTTCCACAAAACACCTCATTGACACCAAACCATCGAAAGTCACTTCCACGAATTGCAGAATTTTTCCCAGAGTAAGAAAGTAGTCATCCAATTCCACAACTTTGCCCTTTCCTCCACTGTAGTGCAGTCTTGGAGTTGGTAATATATAGTTGGGGGAGTGAGGGGGTGTAGCCCCCCCCCCACACTTGGGTGAGTTTGATTTAGTGTGTTGTGTATTCTGTTGTGCTATGGGGCAATTGTTTCATTGCTCTGGGAAAAATTCCTCGATTCGTGGAAGTGAATTTCGATGGTTTGGTGGTGATGAAGAGGTGTTTGCTGGAAAAGTATTTCAACAAAATAATATAGATCCAGGAATAACACTATAAATGCGTAAGTGGCTGGCTTGCTCATCTGTAAGTTCCCGAGGATGTTCTAATTAATCACAACCATTTGGAATCAGGCAGTTGTGAACTGAGAGTGATACCCTGAGCTATTGCTAGAGGAGTACTGTCCTAGTAATATGGGTCTATACTAATGCAGTTATCTAATCAATTAATACAGTGGTAGATAAATAGTGTCCATCAATGAAAGATAAGGATACTTTACTGATAACCAGAGTCTTTGTTTATAAATGGATACTGAATAGAGGTTACAAAAACGCTGGAAGAAAACTGATATCAGAGAAAATTAAAACAAATAATTTCTTAACATGGTAAGTATTTTGTCAATTACAGAGGCTTTCCAAAGAACTGTTACAAAGATAATTGAAGGTTTGGAGGATGTAGTTACAATGAAGTCTGAAAACATATCAGAAATAGACAAAATTGCGAGTCAGACTAAGGCAACAAGTACTGAGAATTAATAAGTAAAATAGTTAATTTAAGATAAATGCAGGTACAGAACATATTATTGTTTCTAAAGACATTTTTGAAGCACTGAGGCTAAAACACAGAAAAAAGAAATCTCTTTAATTTCTTAACTTAGTAGAGACATTGAGTAAAGCCACTAGACCAAACACTACTGCGTATGAATAGAGAAATAATCTTGTTTTGAACTGCACCATTTAAAAAATGAGCAGGAACTCAGTGCAAGGAAAATTTAGACATCATTAAGAAACAATTAGAGAAGCAGAATGGGCAAATGATACATTGGTCATTATAAATCAAGGCATTGATCTCTAATATTAGAATAATATAATTTAACAGTCAAAGAACCAGTGTCTACAATTCCAATTGCTAACCTCTTTTCAGTACTAGATGCCACTCAGAGACCTGGTAAATAAACTAGATGCAAAAGAAGTTTCAGTAGTGTTGTTTAATGCTCTGTTGGGAACATAATACATTCCTTAGACTTCTGTTTGGTATTTTATCAGCAACACAGGTTTTTCAAAGAACTGTTGTGCAGATAACTGAAGTTCTGCAAAATGTAAACAAAATTGTTGGTTTAAAAATGTGGGGATGGGAACAAGAAAGCTTTACAAGAGACTGCTACAGCTGCTAAATAGATTATCTCAGCACAAACTTCCTAGCAATAGTTCAAAGACTAACACAATGGCATACTCATTTCCATGAAGACCATAGTAAAGCATGGGCATACACTTGTTTCAGTTTAAAGAACTTTTAATGTACATATGTAAATTATTATTGCAGATCCCCTGAAATAAACTAGCAGAAAACAAGTTCAAGTGTAATTAGTGCATTAAAGTCTATATTCTTGACACAGGGGTAGCTGATGTCATATATGATGATGATGATGTACAGCACTAGATGGAAATTCCAAAGAGCTGTACATGTGTGGGAATTCATTCATACGATGTCCATGTCACACTATTTCTGATCCAAAAGGAAATGGACAAAACTATTCATAAAGAAGCTCTTGGAAAGAGCTGGTGCAATACCTATGAGAATTGTCATCTCATAGTTTTGGAATGTAGCAGTACTGCATTGCAGGGAATCAACCTCTCACTGGCTTACTTGCTAATGGTCTGAAGCCTGCAAAATAAATTACCCATTTCAGCTAAGGTAAGTAAAGGAAATGTAGGGCAAAATCAGGAAATACAGAATCACTATTATGATTGAAACTACAGAAAGGTACTTGTTTACAGCCTTGAGACAAAGTAAGGGCATATCTCACAAGGTGGGTGTTTGAGAATACATCACCAGCCATTTAGCATTTCACTAAGTTGCAGATATATAGAAAGATAGATACATTACACCCACACACACACACACACACACACACACACACACACACACACACACACACACACACACACACACACACACACACACACACACACATATATATGTATATATATATATATATATATATATATATATATATATATATATACATGCATACATACAATTAAGTTTTACCAGTGAATAAAATTGATAAGAATATTTTGCATTGTTAAGGGTCACTGGACATAAAAACTACAGTGACTCCAAAAGTACAAATAGATCAGCTACTTCTACAACAGCTTAACTTACAAGCACGGTAAAGTGCCACCATAAGAACATCTCAGGGGCAAACACTCTAATCAGTGAAACAATACACCTGCTGGATCTCCAGTGGCAATCATTAAAATCCCTTTCAGTTTCAATTCATATTAAATGTTTGAAGAGTAAGCATTCTATATTTCTGCAAGAAAGAAGACAGCATCAAACATATTCATATAACTAGAGATGAAAATGATAGGAGGACATTGTACTCTATGTTATTTAATACTATATAATATAAAAAGTTAATAATGCTTATATACAATTTAAATAATTTTAAACTGTGGAAGGACTTAAATGTCTCAGAATTTTAACATATACATGGGAAGAACTCTGTAAACAAGGTAACAGGACAGTGTGTGCACAGAAGTTACTCCACATGAATGTACCTTCACCTTGCACTGTTTGCCCAACTCTGTTGTTGAACACCAATGCTCTGTAATGCATTCTATGTGGCTTAAGCTGTCCTGCAAAGCAGAAAAATGATCTTATACTAAACTTGGGGATTGAGCTGAAAAATTCAAGCAGTCACTGTGAAAAGCTGATCTTTTGAACACTGACAACAGAAACCTGCTATAGGTATAAAGTTTCCCAAACAGTACAGAGACATACTGAAAGAGAATCAGTTTACATATGATTCTGAATGCTGAATGTTGACAGTGTAGGGGACTACTTTAAAAAGAAGCTAGTTAATGAACACAGCTTGAACCTATGTTGCATGGACATTTTCTCATTTCTGCCCAATGGCATAATGAAGATGGCTATCATCAATGCTTACAAAATATCACCAACCAGTTCCAGAATCATTCACCGTTTATTAAAATAAAACAAAGTGACTAAGCACTTTCACCCATTACATCTACTGGGCTTCATCAGAGTAAAATATTAAACCCAATTAATCATTTAAATACAAATGCAACACCACCCATCAATTAACACTGTCCAATCATGTAACTCAATGCATTAATTATTTAAAATATAACTTCATACAAATAAATAGCAACAGCTACAGTATAAAAATAACCTAATAAATACATTTATAAAAACTTTTATATAATATATGCACTTTTATAACTGTGTGTATAATAAAACACATTAAATAAGACACATTAAATTAGATGAGCTCTGTATTTTAAAATACTAGATATAGAGATACACTCATTAATACCCAGAGGGTTAGAGGCATCTAATCTCAGCTGCCATAAATACTCTTTTGTTTACAATAAAATCTTACAGTCACCCCCCCTTTTTACTTTGAGGTACTCGATCAACCACAAAAACAATTTTTTTTAAAAATTCTGGCACTTTAGACTATGTGTGTACAGGGAACTAACCAATTTCTTCTTTTTGATGTCTCTTAAATGCTTTAAAATATGTAACCTTAATTTTCGTATAGTCTTCCCAACATAAAATGTGGGACAGCTCAGGCATGTAGCAATGTATACCACCATGTTCGTGCTACAGTTACAATAACCATGGCATCTAATAGTTCTCCTGTAATTGTTAATGGTAACATATGGCCCATCATTTATAAATTTACATACACTGCAGAAACCACACTTACTCATTTTAGACATCTTGTGAACCCTAGCGTCAACTTCTCTTTCAAATAAACCTTTTAAATTAATACCCCTACTGTAAATAAACTCCGGGGATTCACCAAGAATCTCTATCAAGTCCCCTTTAAACACAACTTCCCATGTTGCCTGTATAATAGTCTTAACCTTGGCTGCTGTATCATTATATGGGAGTACCAAAGCCCCTCTTTTGTCCTTCACTATAACTCTGTTGTTAGCGGGATCATTTGTGTTACTAATGTCAACTTTTGTTGCTCCTCCTTTCAGTAGAGGTTAAAAAACAGTTTTCCTCTTGTCTGTCATCTCATTACATATTTTAAATAACACATCAAGAGGATAACCTCTCTCACGCAACATATTCATCAGTTTAGCAATTTCAGTGTTAAATATCTCATCTTTACTAACTAACCTAGACAGTTTCACCATCTGTCCTTTCATAACATTTCTCTTCTGGAAGTAAGGGTGACAACTTTTATAATGTAAAAAAGAATTAGAATAAGTTTTTTTCCGATAAATACTAGAATTTAACACCCCATCTTCTTTGTATAATAATATGTCTAAAAATTCACATTTGTTCTCATTCACATTACTAGTAAATTTAAAAAATGGTGTCGTACTGCCAAAGTACATAATAAAATCCTGAACCTCAACCTCCGACCCTTTCCAAAATATCAGGATATCATCCAAAAAGTGCAAGTATAACACAATTTTTGACATAAATCTAGAAGAAAAAACAAATTTTGTCTCCCATTCTGCTAACACAATGTTTACCTACATGGGTGCACATCTGGCATCTATTGCTACACCTATAGTCTGTTTAAAATACTCACCATTAAATAAAATAAATGTTTAATAACACCATTTCCATAAGCTTTACTAATAATCCCCGCTTCACATTGTGCAGTTCACAGTGGCTTAATAAACAATTTTCTTAAAATTCCAACCCAATATTGTATGGTATTATAGAAAATAGGTTGACAACATCCACAGTTACCATTAAAAATTCATCACTAACATTTAATTCTCTTATTAGATCTAAGCAGTGCCAAGAATCTCTAAGGATGTGTGGTAGTTTACCTAATATATTTTTATAAAAAAGGTCAACAAAGGATGCAATAGCCTCAGTCTTTGATCCCCTAGCAGAAACTATTGGCCTAAATGGTGGCTCATTCATGTCTTTATGGATTTTGGGGATACCAAATATGGATGGTATAATCAGTGTATCCACCATCAAATAACTAAATTCATCTTTGGTAATAATCCCCTCCATCAAAAATGCATGCAACTGCCAGTCAATCTTTGTGTATATATTTTGACACCCTTTCATATGTCTCACAATCATTCAATATTTCAACATTTTGCATGTGTAATCAGTATTAGACATAATAACTACCCCACCCCCTTTATCAGGTTTCAAGACCCAATATTGGTTGCTACTAGTTAATTCTTTTAAACAAAATCTTTCCCCCATTGTCAAATTATCAACCAACCCTGTCTCTGCCAACAAACACCTCCTGATTTGGTTTTCACATAGCTGCTCAAATACAAACACCATAGAATTACTGGGGGGAATGAATGTACTACACTATTTTACTGTAAAATTACAGTCAGTACGAGGACTAGGGTTGTTAGCAAAAAATATTTTTAACTTTAACTGTCGTGTAAATAAGTTCAGATTAATTAATAATCTACCTACATCATAATAATAAGTTGGAACAAATAAAAAAACGTTTTTAAATAAAGAAAAATAATCCTGTGACAATTCCAAAGTGGTAAAATTGTAAATCGAAAAACTACCATCCTTTAAAAGTTTGCATTTGCATACTTGCATAAAACAATCATCACCCTCTACATTTCCTCTTATATCATCATAAAAAGTCTCATTGTCATTGTCAGATTCATCATTATGTAAATAAAAATTGTCCAGCATAAAGTCACTAGCAATTGTCAGACTAACACCTGTTAAGTCCGACTGAAACTGTTGCCTGAGTGCTGATTGTACCTGTTGGTACCTGGAATCCTCTCCATCCCCCTCCATTGGTTCATTTGTCCTCTCTCCATCTCCCTGTTGAATACCTGTTGCTGTTGGTTTTGGTATCGATTCCTTAACCAATGTGAATGTCTTAGGGGTGGCTGCTCTAAAAAAGGGCTATTATTTGCCCTATTAGTGGTATTAGCCCCACCGTTCATATTTTCAGGTTGAGACCTACTGTTGTCAAGCCCCTGCCTTTGCCCATTAACTCTGTTGTTGTTCTTATTCACTTTAAGATGTGAATAAGCCCGATTTTCAGTGTATTAAAGACTGTCTCTAACCAATTTCCCTTTTGTATCTCAAGCCCTGTTTTGACAAATACCTCAATGTCTTTCTGTATCTAGTCAAAACGGGCCTTGTTAAACTCAAATAACAAGTCATTAGTAATGCTGTTGTTTAAAGTTGCTAATTCATCTTTGAGTTTACCAAGTTTAATATTATTATTATTTATAATAATACCCATAAGGTTCATACCTGTATGATCAAACAATGCAGACAAGTCATGAAATGCCTTCGATTCCTCCTCAATACCCATAGGCAATTTGAAAACTCTCAGGCCCTTCAGAACATGATTTAATTCAATGGACCACTCAAGAAAAACAATGATCATTTGAAGTGCCTTAAAACACCTCATAATCTTTTCAAAATCTTGTAATTGAGAATTCAGCGTTCCCATACCTGCTCCATTCCCTGTAACCAGCGTTACATTCAATGATGATGGAGCAAGCCATGTGTCTAAATTCCAACGTACCTCATTGGTTGAACCATTCACTGTAGGTCCTTCAGTGTTCGTTGCATTTCCTGCACCCAAACTGTTGCGGGTTTGAGATACCAAAGCAACACTAGCTGGTGGTGTATGCAAAGTTAAAAGTTCTCCTTGTGTTGTAGATAAGGACACATTGACATTATCCATCAACGCTCCTCTTCCATTTTCTCGCATAAAACAAATAATATGTTGTGAAATGTCCATGTATTGTAGCAGCAACTGATCAATAATTCACACATAAAAGAAACAGAAAAACATTCTCAGAACTTGTCAGGAAACTGAATAACACCACAAAGTTCACGTAGTGAAACCAGTAATACAAAATATCACCAACTAGTTCCAGAACCATTCACTGTTAATTAAAATAAAACATAAAGTGACTAAGCGCTTTCACCCATTACATCTACTGGGCTTCATCAGAGTAAAATATTAAACCCAATTAATCATTTAAATACAAATGCAACACCACCCACAATTAACACTGTCCAATCATGTAACTCAATGCATTAATTATTTAAAATATAACTTCATACAAATAAATAACAACATCTACAGTATAAATACAACCTAATAAATACATTTATAAAAACTTTTATATAATATATACACTTTTATAACTGTGTGTGTAATAAAACACATCAAATAAAACACATTACATTAGATGAGCTCTGTATTTTAAAATACTAGATATGGATATGCACTCATTAATACCCAGAGGGTTAGAGGCATCTAATCTCAGCTGCCATAAACACTCTTTTGTTTCCAATAAAATCTTACAGTCATCCCCTTTTCACTTTGAGGTACTCGATCAACCACAAAAAACTAATTTTTTTAAAGGTCTGACACTTTAGACTATGTGTGTACAGGGAACTAACCAATTTCTTCTTTTTGATGTCTCTTAAATGCTCTAAAATACATAACCTTAATTTTCGTATAGTCTTCCCAACATAAAATATGGGACAGCTCAGACATGTAGCAATGTATACCACCATGTTCATGTTACAGTTACAATAACCAGGGCATCTAATAGTTCCCCTGTAATTGTTAATGGTAACATATTGCCCATCATTTATAAATTTACATACACTGCAGAAACCACTCTTACTCATTTTAGACATCTTGTGAACCCTAGTGTCAACTTCTCTTTCAAATAAACCTTTTAAATTAACACCCCTATTGTAAATAAACTCCAGGGATTTATTTAAAAAAGGTTTTTCATTTGTTCCAACTTATTATTATGATGTAGGTAGATTATTAATTAATCTGAAGTTATTTACGAGACAGTTATATTTTTTGCTAACAACCCCAGCCCTCGTACTGACTGCAGTTTTACAGTAAAAGGTGTAGTACATTCATTCCCAAAGTAATTCTATGGTGTTTGTATTTGAGAAGCTAAATGAAAACCAAATCAAGAGGTGTTTGTTGGTAGATAAAGGGTTGGTTGATAATTTGATAATGTGGGAAAGATTTTATTTAAAAGAATTAACTACTACGAACCAATATCGGGTCATGAATCCTGATAAACGGGGTGGAGTAGTAATTATGTCTAATACTGATTAAATGTCTGAGCTGTCCCACATTTTATGTTGGGAAGACTATACAAAAATTAAGGTTACATATTTCAGAGCATTTAAGGGACATCAAAAAGAAGAACTTTGTTAGTTCCCTGTACACACATACCCCCGGATTCTCAAAAGCTTGCACGGAGTGAAAGATGAGAGCAGGAGGCCGTCCGATCCAGGAACAGCCTGCAGGGGCATGCACGAGAGCTCCAGCACTAATCCTGCATGGACTAAGCCAAGGTATGCAAATCACCTCATTTGCAGGAGAAATCCATGCAAATGAGGTGATTATGCAATCCAGGAAGTTTGCAATAGTCCTTGCAAGACTAGTGTTATCTGCAGAAATGTACTCGGTTAGTAACCAAGTACATTTCTGCAAAATCAAAATCTGAGCTATGACAGCTCCAAATAAAGGCTGCATATCACTGAGTAAACATGCCAATGACCAAGTATAAGGCCATTGGCATTGCAAACAATAAAAAAAAAAATTAAAAAAAACAACTTTCATTTTTTTTCGCTGATCTCTCGTTTAAGCATAGGGCAGCGGCACGCAAACGGGATTGTGGGGAAAAAAAGAAAATAAACTTAAAATGAGCATTCTAACTATAATCAGTATTCTGCCATGTAAGTCAATGGCAGGCAGAAGACAACCTGGCCAGTTAGTAGTGGTTGATAAGGGGCGAGGCTCAGTGTGAGACATGTAACTATGCATTAGCAGGCAATCCTATGCAAATGAGGGGAAGGACAGTGAATCCCAGTTTTCCCCAGCATGTGAGACAGGTCCCATCAATGTAAGAGTATGAATAGCTGGGTGCAAGACTAGGATATAGGTGACATCATGGGTGTGTGTGTCAGGCATACTGTAAGCGTATTGGAGTCCTGTTGCTCGGGATTGCTCCTAGCTTAGCACAGCTAAGCTAGGGATGTGTTTAAATCTGCCTAGCACTCTTGACAAAGTGTAAGCGGGTGTGTGCACTGTGCACCGGGTTTTACAGGAAGAAAAAATAAGTTAAACCAAGAAATAGCAGCTCTGTGCACATTTGAGCACTCCATTTGCATGGTGCACATACAGGCTTAAACAGGAAGGCAATGGGAAGGGAAAACAGCAGTTGGAAGATAACCAAGGAGAACTAGCTTAGCTGACAGGTGAAATGTATCAGAATCAGCCAATCGCACAGGCAGCAGACTAGCCCAGCCCAGCACACCACTATAAACTATGCAAAGACCTTTCCCTGTTGTTTTTCCAAAAAACTCTGCACCACCGGTGTATACAAATGGGGAAATTTTACAAAACAAAAGCCAGAGAAAAAATGTTAGGGGCTGCTTTTGCTATCGTAAACCAGCATGTTCAAGAGGCTGAGGGTGGTGAGGATGTGAATGCTGCCAAACAACCCACAGTGAGGAGACGGAGAAGAGTGTACAGACCCAGGGTAACCTACCAGGGGCTACATGAGCTGGAGATAGTAGAGCACTATAGGGTGGACATACACCTCCTGCAGAAATTGTTGAGCTGTGCCAGCCACACCTGACACAACAAACTGGCCGAGGGGAACCTATCCCAGTGGATACCAAGGTATGTGTAGGCCACAGGTACCTCCCAAAGCACAACTGGAGATATCATGGGGATCTCACAGGCATCAGCATCCAAAGTAGTCCACCAATTCCTGGATGCCATGTCAGCACATGCCAGCGAGCACGTATATTTCCTCAACACATGTGAGGTGTTGACCAGCAATATGCGTCTCTTCCACCAAATAGCAGAATACCCTGGGGTACTGGGTGCTATAGATTGCATGCACATATGCATCAAAGCACCACTCAGTGAGCAGGATAGGGCCTACATCAACCACAGGGTCATCCCCTCCATCATCTGTCAGGTTGTATGTGATGCCCAGGGCATTATAATGAATGTGTGTGCTGGCTGCCCTGGAAGCTATGACGACTCACACATATGGCATCTGACGCAGCTGTACCACAGATTAGCCAATGTGAACATCCCCTACAGTCACCTAGTGGGGGATGCTGGGTACCCACTGGAGCCATGGCTGATGACACCCATCAGAAATGCACACACACCTGAACAAGAATGCCATAATGAGGCACACGCACAGGCCAGACATATAATAGAGCTTGTGTTTGGGATGCTCAGGTCACAGTTCCAGTGTCTGGACACATCCGTTGGAGCCCTGCAGTATTCACCAGCTACATGTACCCAAATTGTCCTTGTATGTGCAATGCTACACAATATGAACCTGCGGAAACAGCTGCAGCAAGAACAGCATGGGGCAGGGCCACACAACCCCCCCACCAATGCCAAGGCATGTACAGGCACAGAGTGACTCGGAGGAGGAACAACCTGAGCCTGCCCCAGTTCCCAGAAGGAGGCATGTCCAGTATGCCCTGGCCTTGGCAAAGAGGCAACCTATAGCATATGCACTGACACAGTAGCGACCCAGGGAATGACACTTGTCTCTGACTCGCACAGACAGTAAAAGGGATGCCAAACATGACACCACCTGTGCTCAACCATGTATAGGGAGTGTACTATGTGCATCCAACATAGGCAGCCCTCAAGCACCATCCTCAAGTCTGGCATACCCTCAAGGTAAATCAATCAACCTACCAATTGCCAAATGGAGTATAATGTGTTGTTACCTGTAGCTATGGTATGGATGTGAGCATGCAAGGGAATTGGGTGGCCATATGTTATGGCAGCAGACAGTAGACACACATAGTGGCACCATGACATCTGTAACACATACTGGAGTCACCATAGTAGCCAGTACTGCACAGGGTGACAAAACCCACTGTAGGAAATGGGCTGAGTGACATGTGTGTCCATAAGACCCATACATGTCAGTCAGGAAGGTTCACATACCCAACAATAGTCTCAGCCAGCAGGACAGGTGTAGACAAACACAAACAAGTGCTGTACTATGGCCTCTGAATGAGCCCTGTGGGTAAGCTCTCCCTCAGGCCTACACAGACAGACTACAGCAGGCCAGGCAGTTGGATTTAAGCTGTGAAGGCTAGGAAGTCAGAAACTAATATGCAGGTAATTAAAACCAAGATCTGTAGTACACTGGTATGCCTCTAGCCAGCATGATAGGAAAGACTACAGACTGAAACGGAGTACCTGACATACCAGTACAGTCCTAGCAAATGTGTACAAGTGTCAGGTTTGCCCCCCATCCTATGTACACTTATAGTAACAGTCAGGTGTGCCCCCCACTCCTGTGTAGAAATGTAGAAACAGTCAGGTGTCCCCCCTGCTATGCAGAAATGTATCAACAGTCAATGCCAAATGACCGATGGATACCCTGCAGGCACAGCATGCTACCTGTCAGTGTACTACACAAAGGTCAGCACCGCAGTACAAACTAGCTGGACTTGATCCACACATGCAATACAGATGGCCATACTGGGCATGCTCACACCATACTGGGCATGCTCACACACAAACACATGAAGGCCATGTCTGCAAACAGCAGTGGACCAGACATATCTGGCAGCCGCAGTTCTCAGTGCAGACACATGTCAGTATGCACCACTCCTACCTTTCACACACAGTGGATAGGAATACAAACACACATGTAAGGACAACACACTACAATAAGCCAAAGGTAGATGAACATAGAAGTGTGGAAGAGGGTGACCATGACAAGGAGCCATACGAGCCTGTCCCACCAAGCACACAGCCAAAGGGCCCCAAACACATGAGGTGCAGATGTCACTCACTGCAGATACTAGCCACCAGTATCTGTCAGCATGACAGACTATGTTCTGCACGTGCCAGCTGTGCAACATGACTGTACAAGGAAGTAGTCATCTAGTAGCTGTATACACGTACCTGTGACATATGACCCCGTGTGTGACCGCATGTGGCATGTAAACCCCTACATGAATGGGTTATAGCCCATGCTCACACCGCCCTCCCCATAGCAGTTTTATGACAAGCCTGCTGAGGTCATCCAAAGTGAAATACACCTTTGGGAGAGCTGTAGCTCAGTAATTTCCATGGTGTGTTCCATAACTGCGTACTGCTGTAGTGATAAACTAGTTAGGTAGTAGTTCTAACTCCAGACTTGGCAATTGTGTGAGTGTGTGTTTATGTGTGTGTCTGACTGTGTAGAGAGAAATGCTTTTTAGGCTACTCACACTCCATACAATTCATATACTCAACTTTGGCAAGGCTGCTGATGTCACTCACCTAGAAATACACCTCTGGGAAATTCCCAGCCCAGTAATCTCTGTAGCATGTCCTATAACTGTGTACTGCTGTTGTGTAATAAAGTAGTTAGGTATGTGTTTTAACCCCGGACATGGCAACTGTGTGTTTGTGTGTCTGACTGAGTAGAGCACAATGCTTTTTAGTCTACTCACACTCCTCACAATTCATATACTCAACTTTGGCTAGGCTGCTGATGTCAGTCTGTAGCCGCGTAATCTCTGTAGTGCATCCTGTAATTGCGTACTGCTGTAGTGTGATAAAGTAGTTAGGTAGGTGTTCTAATCCCAGACTTGGCAACTGTGTGTGTGTGTGTGTGTGTGTGTGTGTGTGTGTGTGTGTGTGTGTGTGTGTCTGACTGAGTTGAGAGCAATACTTTTTAGGCTACTCACACTCCATACAAATCATATACTCAACTTTGGTAATGCTGCTTATGTCACTCACCTAGACATACACCTTTGGGAAGATTATAGCCCAGTAATCTCCATAGCGCATCCTGTAACTGCTTTCTGCTGTATTGTGATAAAATAGTTACTGTATGAATGTGTGTGTGTGTCTGTCTGACTGAGTAGAGAGCAATACTTTTTAGGCTACTCACACTCCGTACAAATCATATACTCAACTTTGGCAAGACTGCTGATGTCAATCACCTGGAAATAAACCTCTGGGTAAGTCATCACCCAGTAATCTCTGTAGTGTGTCCTGTAACTGTGTACTGCTGTAGTGTAATAAAATAGTCAGGTAGGTGTTTGAACCCCAGACCTGGAAACTGTGTGTGTGTGAATCTGTGTGTGTCTGATTGAGTCAAGAGCAATGCTTTTTAGGCTACTCACACTCCGTACAATTCATATACTCAACTTTGGCAAGGCTGCTGATGTCACTCACATAGAAATACACCTCTGGGAAGGTTGTAGCTCCGTAATCTCTGTAGCGCATCCTGTAACTGCTTACTGCTGTAGTGTGACTTAGATCTGTAGTAGGGTTCCATCTCCACCCATGGTAGTTCTGGATGTTTTGTGTGTTCCAATGTCTGTGTATGGAGCAATGCATTATAGGCTACTCACTTGCAATAAATTACAAATGCCCTATTTGGTAATCCTGCTGATGTCATTCATTTTGAAATACAACATTGTGGAAAAAGTTCAATAGTAATCCCTGTGGTGTGACCTATAACTGCTCCATGCTGTAGTGTGATATAGGCCTTGGTCAGGGGTTCAATACTCACACATGTCGGTTGTGGATGTTTTTTGTGTGTCTCACTGTCTGTGTAGGGAGTAATGCATTTTAGGCTAGTCACTTGCAGTACAGTTGAAATGCCCTTCTTTGGTAATCCTGCTGATGCCATTCATTGTGAAATACACCCTTGGGGAAGAAGTACTTCAGTAATGTCCATGGTGCGTACTATAACTGTGTAGTGCTTTAGTGTAATAAACTAGTAAGGTAAGGGTTCAACTCCCAGACATGACAGGTGTTTGTGTTTGGAACGTGTATCCTGTGTACAGGTGGTGGTGAGTGTGTGACACCTGTGGGCAATGTGGAGGGGATTTTGCTTATTTCTTTAATGGTGGCCCTACTATATATCACAGTGTCAACCATAGAGGGATAACAGATGAAAATTAGCTGAGTGGCTGGTGTGCAAAGCCATACCCATACATGTGACATCAAGGCCAGCCAATCACTGTTAGCAACCCCACTATTACCCAGAGCACACACTCAACCCATGTGTCATACGCACACACATGCCTAGGCAACAGTCAATATGTGGGTAGTACACTGCATAATGGCCACTGATAGTAACTATTTAGTGATAGCAGTGGGCTACAGAGGGCGTGTCACCCTGCCCATCTGTCCAATATGCACATACATGCAGACAGTGCACCTCCACCATGTTCTCCAATGGACACCTGCACCACCTATGGTGCCTTCACATGTGACTCACAATGGATATACCATGCCTGACAACATGCCCTGTATGGTCAGATAACATTGACATCAGGGAATGCTGTTAGCATGCTATCACTGTAGGTGCAGGGTAAACCTGCTGCCCATTACCAATTCTTGCAACAGGTGTGCAAGACTGGCACATCTGATGATAATCTGTGTTCACAACATGGGCCAGACATCCCAGGTACAGTAGCACATGTCATTGTACATGCATGTGGGAGGTGTGCACATCCCAGACACCATCCATGTCATGGACTAAGGAACACATACATGGCAAGTGCTGCACAGCATTGGCCACACACAATAGTCACCCAGGTGACTGGATGGGAATGCAATACCCACCTGTGTGGGCAAATGCAGAAACTACAGGCCTGAGCCACAATGCAGACCATTGTCATGTGGCCTGATGCCAAGGTATACCCATCACCTACCCTTCTACAGCCTGCTGGCACAGTTGACCACCACACACCCATGCAGACATGCACCCATGCATGTCAGACCTGGCACCCTGTGTGTCCATGTGTGTGTGTTGTATGGTGCGTATGTCCACATTCACACTCACTACAACCCCTCAGGGCATACTGAAACATGCTGTCTGGTGTCTGACACCTCCTCATACTCTTTGCCCATACGACCTCTGTATGACTCATGCGGTGCATGTGATACCTGCACATTGATGTGTTGTGGCAATCCCACTGGTGATGAGTTGCACTCCTGGCCCTGCCAAGTGTGTCAATGTGTGTGTTCCTGTGTGAGTGTGCCTGTGTTGACGCTGGCAACTGTTCATGCAGACAGGCATGTGTACATCACCTACCATATATCTACCATGTCCCTGTTGCAGATGTCACTAACCACCACATATATGTTCTGAGTGCTCCATAGCAGGTAACCCCATGTGGCGCATCCAATAACTGCATCAAACTGTGATAGCACTACATAGTTGTTGGGGGTTTGATACAATGTGCTGGTAGGTGTGTGACACAAACATGCTTCAGTTTTACTCTCCTACCCCTCCATGACATGTATTTGCCCCTATCTGCCTCCCCACCCCCACTCTGGTGGATGTGGAGGCCCACAACTGCTTTGCCTAGGCAGCAGCATGTGTAATTTAAGTGATACCCATGATCAGCTGATGGCCTCTGCATGAATTGCAGCTCTTCCCTAGCTGATTGAATGTGGAACAGCTGTGGTAATATTCCCATAGCCAAATGCATGGAAACACACTCCAATACCTAGGAACATCATGGTGGTGTTGGCCCTTTTCAGTCACTGTGAGCAGGATCTAGATCTGCTGTTTGGCAAACAGCATCCCAGATGGATTGGGGATTAACCTCTAACAACCTACACTGTAGAAAGAGTGCAACAAACAGGAGGGGAAGTGCC
This sequence comes from Protopterus annectens, assembly GCF_019279795.1. NCBI lineage: Eukaryota > Metazoa > Chordata > Ceratodontiformes > Protopteridae > Protopterus > Protopterus annectens. The sequence goes on from NC_056738.1 coordinate 492,485,312, forward strand.
TGACCTGACTACAGACTGTAAGTGCTGCTATATTGCATTTGGAGTAATGTTAGTTTAACAGTGTTTGTCTGGATATGCCTGTCATACATGTCACAATACTTGTCATGTCAGTTCCATGTATATGAGGAATCCCCATCTACAGGGTCATCTGCAGACTGGGCAGTGTTGTGCATTTGGTTTCATGTGCTAGCCACAGTGCATCTATCTGTGGAATGCAGAAGGTAGTGTTAGGACTGCAGTCTGTAGATGGTGAAAGCCATGACAGTTACTGATGTCATATCCCACAGTTACTGATGTCATATCCCTCATAGGACATATGTTGCAACAAACCTTGTTACAATGGTAAATGCATGAGGATATCACAGCAACATGTCTATACTGGCCCTGTGTATGTGCTGTCAGCCACACCTCTATCAACCTTTGTACATATGTCTTGCATGAAGTGGTGAATATGTGCTGTACACCATACATAGTGTCATCATATCTGATAATAAGCTAGTGATATATCAGACTGCTACACATGTCATGTACAGTAGGGGTTATATATCATGACATAACCTGGACATTCTGTAGATGTTTGTACTGTACTGAGGTCTGTGTAGTGATGGTGAATGTCGGCAGTGTGTGTATTGTTAATATGTACATTAGGCTGTGTACAGACTGTGGTAGATGTCATTGTTCTAGCTCCCCTTCTATCTAATGTTACATGCTGCCCCACTGTATGGTAGTGTTGTGCCATACATGTTTGTAGGGCCATTCACACACATGTCCCATACCACAGACAGCCATCAGACCAAACTGTGTAGCAGCTCAGTATATGTAAGGTCATTCTGTGAGTGGCACATATGAGGATGGTGTAGAACAGATAGTACATATACTGTAATAATATGCTAGCTTGCCATATGTGGCTGTGGCTATGTTCACATTGTCTGTGGTCATGCACTTTCACACAGGTGTATCTTACCCTCTGCTGTGACATGGCTGTTGAGTCTGCTATATATGCAGGTACATGTGCATTCCCCCATACGAGATGTAGGCCAGTGTTGAGCCAGTCTGCCTGTAGCCTTCACAGTGCATTGTTACATGCCTAGCAGCCTAGTGTACTTACCCAGTGAGATGTCATGTACAGATACATGCCAGATGTACTGCTGCCAGGCCTCCCTTAAAAGTCATGTATGTCAGACAGAGCAGTTGGATGTTGTACAGATGTATGTCAATATCTAGTGGGTAGTATGTGTCCATGGCACCCCTGTACCAGCAGTCATTATGTGTCAGGCCAGACAGAAGTGTGTGAATCCAAAACCTATGGTGGCAAATGTATATCAGTTGTTATGTGTTATACCCATCTACATGGCTGTCTACAGCCATATTGTCAGGCCTGGTACACATGTTA
>NC_056738.1:492489204-492544204 GCF_019279795.1 Protopterus annectens
ATATGTGTATTTGTTAATCTGCCATTGCTATCTACAGATGTATGGCCATATATACCTATATAGATTTATATATCTGCTAAAATATATATAACTATGTCCATATATGCCTACATAGACATATATCTGCATACACATATGTAACGTGTTGTGTATATGTAGACATATAGGTGTAGACACATATACATGTCGATTTAGGCATATGCATGTATATATGTGCATATATAGTGATATATATGTATATAGATTTAGAAATTAATATATATATATATATATATATATATATATATATATATATATATATATATATATATATATATACATACACATATCTAGATATGTTGTATCTGTTTAGATATTAATATATTTACGCGCACATACATCTAGATGTTGGTATACATTCTCTGTACTGTTGCATGACCGGACTGGCTGATATGTTTCTGAAAACATCAAAGCTCTTTGTATCTGTCATGGTTTAGTGGTAAACCACTTTGTCGATGGTGTGCAGGGTCCTTGGTTTGAGCCTTGCAACAGCTGTTTGTTTTGTTGAACGCAAAACACAAAAATCCTCTGCCAACTATTAAAACAGCTGGTGTAAAATAAATATAGTTAAAGTAGCAAACAGACACCAACTGTACCACAGCTAGGAAGTTTATTATAAAACAGGTAAGTGCTTTCAGGGATGTGCCTCTTCATCAGACAACTCCCAAAAGCAATTCATTCCTTATATAGCAGAAGCACATGCTATCAATTAAGTCTTAAAGATACAATGTTGAATACAAATGCTTAAAAATGACTCACTCTAATATATATAAAATATGCATATATCTGGTTCAAAACTTCATAAGTGTTGAATCACATATTATGTATATGTCATAATTAATAATAATATATTAAAGCTGCTAAAACCATGTCACACTGTGCAGAATTTATATAAACATGAACTATAATGTACAACGTAAATATAAACATTATATATATATATATATATATATATATATATATATATATATATATATATATATATATATATATATATATATATAGTGCACTAACACCATATAAAATATAATGTGTATGTGTATGAAAAGGCATATTGGAATATAGAAATATCTATGTAAGTATAAATATGTGTGCATTTATGTATACAAATGTATGCAAACACAAACATATATTTAAATGTACGTGTACATATGTAGATAAAAATATATATATATATATATATATATATATATATATATATATATATACACACACACACACACACACACACACACACACACACATAAGGAATGCATAGACAACTTAGTGTGTCATAATGACAAAACTAAAATTGCAATAAGTAAAATAAAATTAAACATTAAAATACTAAAATCATAACAGTCAATGTTTAAGTGGACAAGCTTTTAAGAACGGTTTCAAGGATACCATATTGTTTAAACCTGGTGGTTTATCTGCATTAAACAACATAATCCATTTTTGTTCTGCAACCTCCTTGTCATTTGACAAATTGCCCCATCTCAATCTCTCTGGCAGGACTTGTAGAACAAGGAACTTAAAAATGTGTTCTGGTCCCTCGTTCTTATTGTGTATGGCTATAGCACTACTCTCTTTACAATTCTTGATGTCCCTGTAGTATTCCAGTACTCTCTCTTTCAACCGCCTGTTAGTCTTACCTATGTAGAAAGTAAAGCATACTGTGCAATAGGCAAGATACACTACATTAGATGTTGTACAATCAGCATATTGGCTGCTATTAAAACTGAAACCCTTAAATGGGTGTACAAAGTTTCTATCACTGTGAATATATTTACAGGCTGTTCAATCTCTGCATATGTAGGTACCCAATCTGTCAGATCTATTCTGGATGGTTGATGTATCATTCCTGTAGTGGAGGAGACTCTTTAATGATCTGATAGATTGGGGACCTACATATGCAGAGAGGGTTTCAGTCTGTTCCTATGCCAGTGTAGAGAGCAATGCATGTTTGGCTAGTCACACTCACTACAATTAATTTGTCCTACTTTGGCAGTCCTGCTGATGTCACTCACTGTGACATAAACCTTTGGGGAAAGAGTACTCCAGTAATCTCCATAGCGTGTTCTATAATTGCATAGTGTTGTAGTATAATAACTTGTTAGGTAGGAGTTCTAATCTCAGGTGTGTGTCTGTCTTGATGTTTGTCATTAATGTCCTGTGTGGAGGGGGTTGTGAGTGTGCAACAACTAGACTCAATGTTGAGTGGGTTTTTATAATTTCTTTTATGGTGCCCCTAGCATAAATCACAATATCCACCGTGCAGGGATAACAGATGTGATATCAGTACATAGTCAGTCAGGGGTTCGATACCCTGGACTGGTAGGTGTGTGACCCAAACATGCTCATCTTTTACTCTCCCAACCCACCCTGACTTATCTTTGCCTCTGTCTGCCTCTCTCACTCCCTCTCTGGTGGATGTGGAGACTTATACCTGCTTTGCTTAGGCAGCAGCATATGTATTGTCAGTGATGCTCATGATCAGCTGATGGCCTCTGCATGGATTACAGCCCTCCTCTAGCTGATTGCATGTGGAACAGCTGTGGTAACAATCCCATAGCCAATTGCATGTAAACACACTCCAATATCGAGGAACATCATGTTGGTGTTGGGCCTTTTCATTCACTGTGAGCAGGAACTAGATCTGTTGTTTGGCAAAGAACATCACAGATGGATTGGGAACTTACCTCTGACAACATGCACTGTGGAAACAGGCCAACACACAGGAGGGGGATGTGCCTGTCTTGACTACAGACTGTAAATGCTGCTATACTACAGTTGGGATAATATTGGTTTAACAGGGTGTGTGTGGATATGGCTGTCCTACATGTTTTAATACTTGTCATGTCAGTGCTATGTTTATGAGGAATCCCCATCTGTAGGATCATCTGCAGACTGGGCAGTGTGTGGTGCCTTGTGTTCCTTGTGTTACCCACAGAGCACCTATCTCTCAACTGCAGAAGGTAGTGTGAGGATTGTAGTCAGTAGATGGTGACAGCCGGGAGAGTTACTGACATCATATCCCTCATAGGACATATGCTGCATCAAACCCTGTTACAACAGGTAATGTATGAGGTTTTCACAGCGACATATCAATACTGGCCCTGTGTTTGTGCCTCCAGCCACAACTTTGTCAACCTTTGTACATATGTCATGCAGTAAGGGGTGCATATGTTCTGTACACCATATTCATTGACAGCATATCCAATAACAATTCAGTGAGATATCAGACTGCTACACATGTTATGTATAGTAGGGGTCATATTTGAGGACATAGCCTGGGCATTCTGTGGTTGTGTGTACAGTACTGAGGTATGTATAAGTCTGATAATTGTCGACAGTGTGTGTATAGTGCATATGTACCTTGGCCTGTGTAGAGACTGTGGTAGATGTCATTGTTCTTGGTCCTGTTCTATCTGATGTTACATGATGCTCCACTGCATGTCACCCTATCAGCTTACATGTTTGTAGGGGCGAACACACACATGTCCCAAACCACAGACAGCCATTGAACCACACTGTATAGCAGCCTGGTATATGTAGAGTTGTTGTGTGAGTGGTCCATATGAAGACGGTGTACATCAGATAGTCCATATACTGTAATAGTATGATAGCTTACCATATGTGGCTGTGGCTGTGTTCACATTGGTTGTGTTTATGCACTTTCACACAGGTGTCTGTTACTCTGTGATATGACATGCCTGTAGAGCCTGCTATCTATGCAGGTACATGTGTATTCCCACATAGGAGATGTGGCCCAGTTTTGAGTCAGTCTACCTGTAGCCTGCACTGTGCTTTGTTACATGCCTAGCAGCTTACTGTACTTATCCAGTGAGATGTCATGTCCAGATACTTGCCAGATGTACTGCTGCCTGGCCACCATAAAAGTCATGTATGTCAGACAAAGCAGTGGGATGATGTTCAGATGTATGTCACTTATTAGTGGATAGTATGTGGCCATGGCACCTTTGTACCAGTGGTTATTATGTGTCAGGACAGACAGGGGTGTATGAATGCATAACCTATGGGGGCAATTGTATACCAGTATGTACATGTTATACCCATCTACATGGATGTTAACATCCACATTGACAGGCCTGGTCCACATGTCTTGCATGAAGAGGTTCTGTGTATACCCCTGGACTGACCCGAGTGTGTCAGACTGTCCACATATATTGGCCATATTGCAGCTGTAGTCCACAAGAGCGTTACTGTGCTAGCAGTGGTACTGTACTATGCTGACCTTAGGATGTCTGTAAGTAGCCAATGGCGCACATGTTAACAGTAGATGTGGCCTCCCACACACACCATTTCTGTGAAGACAATCCCTATTACAGTAGCAATAGTCTACAAATATACCTGCACTACATACGTGGCATCCACTTGCACTGAGAGGTTGGGACTATTGGGGTTGAAGTAGGGCTCCACTCCATGTGCAGGACATAAGGTGAACATATATGTATAAATAAGTATACATATATCCATATAGATATGTAGGATCTATATTGAATTAGCAAACACTTAGAAAAGCTAACGCTAATTCATCGACCCCTTTTAAGTGAAAGCTTACAATCTCGAACACCCGAAACAGCAATTTTTTTCACAGGGCAAAAAATCTCTGGGCTGGTTTCGGGAGTTCACCATTTTCTCCACTGTGGTGCGATCTTGGAGTTGGTATATGAAAGTAGGGGGTGTGTGGGGGGCACAGCCCCCCACATTATGTAATGTTTTAAGTTTTTTTTTTTTTTTTTGTGGAACAGCGATTTTTTTCCCTTGTAAAAAAATCGCTGTTCCAGGTGTTCGAGATTTTAAGCTTTCACTTAAAAGGGGGCGATGAATTAGTGTTCGCTAATTTAATATAGACCCGATATGTACACATATACATATCTTGCTTACTGTATGACAACAGTTTTATACATATGTGCCTGTGTTCCAGCCTCTTTCCTCCACCTACATACCAGGCTTTGCACATATGACATGCTGTCAGGGGTTGTTATGTAGTGGGCTATGTGTATGTCATGCTGCCATCACTTCTCTGTTGTTGTGTCCCCCACACATACTGGGGGGTTGGGGCCACATATGTGTGGGTTTCACCTACACAATACATGTGTGCCCTAATGCACTCCAGAGGCCAGTGTATGTAACAGTGGTATATGGCCCAGTATTAGTGAGTGTAAGGGGGGGGGTGCACCATGACTAACCTAGGCTGTTACAACATGTGTGGGTATCTGGAATAAGCTGACGTAAGGTATCTGGATGTACTTTACCATACAATCCACCTTTGGAAATGCAAGCCTACTGCCTCCTGCCATACGGGATGTTCTGTTTGTCAGTGTGATTGTGATGGTGTCAGGTATGCCTTGTTATGTAACAGATACATCCCATGGTATCAACTGGGGTCTGTACCCCCTAGGGATTGTGTACAGAGTGTAGATAGAGGCTGCTGACCTATACATCTGCATTACGTACTGTTGATTGTCTAGTATGCTGTGGCCCAGTCTGTCATTACTAATGTACTACTTAAAGGCCTCGACCTGGACAGAAACATATGTCAACCTTTCCAGCCTACTGTCTTAGTATAACTGTTTCACAGTTGCATTACACTGTTCATATGGATGTCAGTGTCTAAACAGCTACATGACATGGCATATACAACTGTCATAGTACACAAATAAAGCTTTCACATTCATTTATGCACACCTGTGTGTGGTGTTATACCCTTTGATATCTCTGTGGGTATATGCTGCAGGCTATGAATGTCATTCATATGGGTGGCTCATACAATTTCTGATTGGTAAGGTGGTGACTGTAGGAATACTGGCTGCTCCATATTCTGTGCACGTACTACATATGTATATTACTGTACAAATCTCTGTGTGTGTATGTGTAGTTACATATATATGTATAGATATCTATATACCTGTATCTGCATATATGTGTCTGCGTATATGTATCCTAGGGATGGCCATGTCATGTCTGGTCCTGGTTATGGGATCTGCACCACTTGGTACTATATTACAGGGTGGTCATGCTTGGCTGGGGGGGTATACCTATTCATACCAGACGTATATTGTGTGGGGCCTCTCAACCCCATTAACATTGCATGAGGACATATATGTTTTGCTACTTCCCCATTATCTACAGATGTATGTCTGTATATACCTATATATGTGTATATATATATATATATATATATATATATATATATATATATATATATGTATATATATATATATTTATATATGTATATATATATACATATATATATATATATATATATATTTAGACATGTAGATGTGGACATATATATCCATAGATGTAGGCATTTGCATGTTTATATGTTTATATATATATATATATATATATATATATATATATATATATATATATATATATATATATATATATATATATATATATATATACATATATCAATATGTTGTAACCATTTAGACATTAATATATTTACTCACAAATGCATCTACATGTTGGAATACATTCTCTGTACTGTTGAACGACTGGGCTGGATAATATGTTTGTGAATACATCAAGGCTATGCATATCTGAGATGGCTTAGTGACAAATCACTTTTGCTGTGGTGTGCAGGGTCTTGGGTTTGATGCTAGCAGAGGCTGCTTATTTTGTTGCTAGGCAGAACAAGGCCATTGGATACAGTATGATTAAGGTATGTTTGAGCAGTTGTAAGTGGGTTTGCATGGGGGTAAGCACTGCCAACACAGGTTAAGCAATTTAGGGGCTTACTGAGTGTAGGACACAGTAACCGGAAATTAGCAGTGCTTACCTCCACGCATACCCATGCATACTGCCTTAAACTTGCTTAATAGTGCTGACATATGCTTACTACTTCTTATTGCTACTTAACCTAACTACTGCATTATGCATAATGATACTGACACTTCACATGTGCATTTCCTGCAGTACTCCAGTTCATATATGTGTGTAGATGTAGATCTATATATATGTGTTCTTTCATGGCCGCAGTACTCCAGTATATATATATATATATATATATATATATATATATATATATATATATATGTTATTCCATGGGTTATGCAACATACATATTATTCATAACGTGCTTTGCCATGGGGGATGGTATGTCTCAGTTCCCTTCCTGTTTCCACCCCCCTCCTTTCTCGCTTATATCTACTGGGCTGTCCCATTAGAACGGGTCCATCCAACCCCGGCATGTCTCGGCCCATAATGTCTTACCCATCATTCCCTCTACCCCCTTCCTCCTCCACATCAATCATCCTTCCTACAGGTTCCATCCTAATCTCACCACACCACTACACATTGTCCACTCTCCACTTCTCGGGACCCATCATGTAAGGTGTCTCACCCCATGGTTCTCCAGGCTTTCCACACATGCAGTCTGCATACATACGTATCCTTCTTTGCTTACCTGTGAGGCATGGTATGTTACTCCGAGGATTCTTTTAGGCAGAATTTTTGGGGTTGTCCCGCTAGGGACAAACATGCATTTGTTTAAGATTAGACTTAGCAGGTTGATACTGTTTCTCCCACTGGTAGTATCCTGCCAGTAGTCTGGGAAGCAGTGCTGTGCAATGCTTAGTGGTGCTTAATATTTGATTTTCATGATATTTGCCTATTGGCATTGATGTCTTCTTCATTGCATGTTATATATGTGTCTTGTATCCTTTATTCATGTGTATGCATGCTGTATGGGGTCCTGGGAACTTTAGCACTTTATTGCACTAGCACCTCACATCTGGCCTTACTGCAGTACTACAATTCACATATTTTTGTTCTATGGCAGGTTATACAACATCACTCTGTACATAGTTACATGTCACATGTTCAGTTTGATTTTCCTATGGTGATGATTTGTTTGTTGACACCTCACTCTTATGCATTGCTATGATGGCTTAGTGGCTAACTACTGTGACTATAGTGTAGAGGGTCCTGGGCTCGAGCCTTGCAGCAGCTGTTTATTTTGTTGCTGGGCAGTACATGCGCCATTGGGTACATAGTGATTAAGGCACTTTAAAGCAGTTGTGAGCGGGTTTGCACGATGGTAAGCACTGCTAACCTCTGGTTACGGTTTCTTACAGTCAGTTAGCTTCTACTTTGCTTAATCTGTGTAGGCAATGCTTCCCCCTGTGCAAACACACTTATACATGCTTACTAGTGCTTATATATGCTTATTACTGCTTATTTGTACTTAAACCTGCTTACTAGTGCCTTATTCATTATGACACTGACACTTCACATGTGCATTTCATGCAGTACTCCAGTTCACATTTAAATGTTATTATGTAGGTTATACAGCAAAAAGATGTAGAAATATGTTCATATACAGATTTCACATGGAAAATGACATGTGTTGTAGTGGGACTTCAACTGGGAATGCCTGTTTGTTAGGCAGATGCTCTAACCATTACACTATTGCTGTGCTGCTTCATTTGCATATATATTCCTTGTAATCCTCTTCAACCTTTTCAGCTGCTTTAACCTGTAGCTAAGCAATGGGCACACCCACGCACCCACGGTTAGCTGTACTTGGGGTTTAAAAACATATAAGGGTTTTTTCATTTTATTTTTCTGTACTGTTGCTGTTGTATACATGGGGGCTACTGGTGGGGATATGCGGACACCTATGAGTGGTCTCGCTCATTTATTTACACATTCTTCTGTTCTACTTTGCAGGGGAGTGTTTATTCTGAGAGCTCTGCTTTCACACACGCCCCCTGCACTCGTCCAAGCTCCATGTAGCATTAGGAGTTCAGGCAGTGTGCCTTCATTAATATGCATGGCCGTCCTCCTCTTCAAATGCCGCTTCCGTGTAGGACTAAATTAGTCCTGCATGGAAGATTAGTAAATCCGGGGGATAATCTAAAGTGCCAGAATTTTTTAAAAATTTGTTTTTTGTGGTTGATCGAGTACCTCACAAGAAAAGGGTGGTGACTGTAAGATTTTATTGGAAACAAAAGAGTGTTTATGGCAGTTGAGATTAGATGCCTCTAACCCTCCAGGTATTAATGAGTGTATCTCTATATCTAGTATTTTAAAATACAGAGCTCATCTAATTTAATGTGTTTTATTTAATGTGTTTTATTACACACAGTTATAAAAGTGCATATATTATATAAAAGTTTTTATAAATGTATTTATTAGGTTGTATTTATACTGTAGATGGTGCTATTTATTTGTATGAAGTTATATTTTAAATAATTAATGCATTGAGTTACATGATTGGATAGTGTTAATTGATGGGCGGTGTTGCATTCGTATTTAAATGATTAATTGGGTTTAATATTTTACTCTGATGAAGCCCGGTAGATCTAATGGGTAAAAGCGCTTAGTCACTTTATGTTATATTTTAATAAATGGTGAGCAGTTCTGGAACTGGTTGGTGAAATTTTGTATTACTGGTTTGACTACGTGAACTTTGTGGTATCATCAATGCTTGTTTGAATAAGAACAGAAGGTCTGACCTACATTTTGAACAATTCAGTATATAAAAGATATGATGATCATTCTGTGACTTCTTTATCACTGTTCCATTTAAACCACTATCTTAGAGTCCGACCATTCTGTTGAATATTCAACTATGTACCACCAAAAATATTCTAGATGACATTTAGAACCAAACATAGAATGCCGATATTCAAAAGCTATAACCAGATAGAGCAGTACTTTTGCTGTTCATAGCCTATATAGTGGTGCACCTTTCAGGTGCAGGAGTACACCTTATAATTTGGATAATCAGAGCACCATTTTCTGTTTGCCTCATTTATTAGTGCATTGCAAATTGGTCACTGTATTTGAATTTGATATACATGTTCTAAATGTGCTTTTTCTTCATAGTGACATTGACCAACACTAACTAAAAAATAGTGGAAACAGTAGTACACAATATCTAAAAAGATCTAGCACATATGTTGTTCATTTTTTATTAAAATTCACAAGAGGAGAGTATTCAGAAAAAGCACAACATGGCCAAACAGTAGTAATCAGTCCAATGTGATAAGGATTAGGCAAGCATGAGTGCTATCACAGAGCAGTCATTTTGGGAACAATGATGCATAAAATTTTCTCAGCTGCAATTACATTAACTGTGCAACTGAACAGGGAAGAAGCAACCAGAGGAACATACAGAAAAATGACAGGAAGGGAAGTGTGGTGTGAGAAGAGAGAAGGAGGAAAAACATTTCCTTAGGGACAGGTTCTCATTTTTAGTTTTATTAAAGAAGAGTAAAGGTGAAAGGTAGCATGGGGAAGGTGTGGGTAGGAAGGAAGCAAACGTAGAGAAACGAACACATGAGAGGAAAGATAGTGACACACAACAGTGCAGACTATTCAGATTGGCAGATGGTAGACCACCTGTTATGGGGAGGATTGGACTACTGACAGTTGATGGGGAGTGATATAAAAAGATGGGGAACACAATGATGGACAGGTAAGGGGTAAGGAAGGCCTAACGAAATAACTCAGATAAGAGTATACTTAGAGGTCAGTAATCTTCATGGCTGACATTATGGGTAGGCTCTGCTTTTTGTGGCCCAGTAGTCAGGCCTAACCCATACTGTGACTCTATAAGCAGCAAGAGGAGATACCCCAGGGTGCCAATGTGGACAAGGAGTAACTGGTCCAACTTAGTCAACACCAGCCACTGAACCCTGTGCCAGGTAACCCAGGAGGTATCATCTGCACCACTCTCAAATCAACATCCTTTGTTATCCCTCTTGAAAAGTGACAATCAAAATCAATAGTGAAACCTTTATCATCAGTGAGATAGACCTAGAAACTGCTGTGGACACAGGTGTTGATGCATTGGTCAATGCATGGTGCAGCGATCTCCACTACCACACTACTGCCTGTACTATGACTGATCCTGCTGAAAAATAAATAAATTAAGAAAAACAAATTAACAAAATAAAATAATAAAAAAATGGAAAAAATGAAAAAAAAAGAAAGATAGAAGTACAACTGTTTAGTAATATGTTGCACAGTTTATTAAAATATTAAACTACTATAAGCAATACATTACAGTTACCCCACCACCTGGAGAACCTGGTCTATCCTTTTGACAGGTAATGCAATTGTCTTCAATCTCCTGTGGTACTGTAAAGCATAAAAAAGCATTTATGATTTACATAGCATTTTCTTGGCATCAGAAAATAATTACAGCTACAGGTGCTAGACTGACTGTACAGTGACAATGCAAGAGCATAATGCTTACAATAAAAATGTGACTCCCCTCCTCAAACTTTTCTTCCCATTGTTGGAAAAGGTCTGAATGGCAGCTCTTCATGTTAATGTATTTTTGTTAGCACTGCTCACCATGCATTATTAACCAGCCCGACAAGCTGGTATCAGACATCCTCTTTATAAAAGAGGCCCTCATAGTCCATCAACAGTGGTTGTAGATGATAACTATGCAGCAGGTATAAAAAGGTCTTGCACTCTCTGTTGCATCATTTGGGATACCTGCTAGGGTCTGTGTCTGCTGAGGCCACCTGCACTTATGAGTTCAATTCCAGGAGAAAAAAAATGGTAGCTGGGGAGCATGGCTATCGACAGCAAACACCATGTGATACATAGTAGACATCATATGATATGATAAGATAGATGGCAGGGTAGCAGTTTGACATTATTATCAGCTCAATACATATTATTAGTAGCACAAAGGTGAAGCTCTTGTGACCAAACCATACCAGTTGTGGGGAAATCCAGCATTACCCACATCCAGCCATGGGCTATTGCTATAATGTTTCATTTTGGAATGCTACAGATGTTAGCATATTTAAATTGCTCAGGTCTTTTAGTCATACCAATGTCAAGATGACTTTTATTTCTTCACCTTTTCACATGCAATCTCATTTGGTTAGGAAAGGTTTGCATTCATTCATTCATTGATAGTTGCATTTTTTACAGATTTAATTATTTTTTTAGATAAATAGAAAACTCTTATGAAACTTCAGAAAATGATCTGTGTGTAACACTTTAAGATAAAGGTAATAGTGTGGTACTTCTCCCCATATCATATTATTTAATGGGGTGTTTAAAAGTTATTTCAGTTGTTAAGAAGTATATTAAACTCTCTTGTTATATATTTAAAACCCTTTTCAGAAATATTCAAAATAATTTCTTTTAAAGGAAGAGAATTTCGATTTTGCTGAATGAAAAACAAATAGTACTCTTTCATTTTAATTAAAACATACTGAACTACTTTGCCAGGTAGATTTGTTGTTTTCTCTGTTAAATCTTTTACCGTGTTACTATACTTTCTGATAATTACCAGAAAGCCATTGTGCTTATCTTCTTTTACTAGAAATTGTAATCTTTCATTGAAAAAAGCTGCCTGGATTTCATGACGTGAAAACCTTTTTCTTCTGCTATGGATGTGCCTAGCTTTTAATGGTCTATTAAATGGGATTTTGGACTTAAGACTGTTAGATTCATTGTGAAAGGTGCTGTAAAGACAAGTTTATTTACTAGAACTTAAGCAGTTTTCTTACAAAAAGATATTTTCTTTCTTAATAGTAATTACTATTTGTAGTATGGCTATGCCATTGTGACTAGATTGCCTCTAGTTAAGAAAATTTGTTATCTGTTGTTAAAAGCAGATATGTTTGTATACACAAGTATTTTAAAAAAATAGAACAGTTGTCTATGTGCACTTTGCCAATAACTGACTTTTTCATTTGCAAAGGCCTTCTATTTAAATATGCGACTAAACTATTCAGCAGTATATATAAAGAAGTGTCTTGATTTTTTTAACATGAAAAATTGAGGTGAACAATGCAGAAAATGTGGTAATAATTTTCTTCATGGCTCTTCTACCCCTTGTAACATTTAATGCACATTCTTCCTTCTGAAAAGATTCTTAATGCCAGAAGGCTATGTTCCTTATGTCAGAATTTTTACTCTGTGGCCAGGATTTAATAAACTCTGTGTAGGAATAGTGTTATTCCTACAAAGAGTGAATGGTGTCCATGTCCACATCTCTGTCTCAGCAACGCACCTTGCATATTAATGAAGGCGTGCTACTGAGATGGAGTCATGTACACAGATACTGAATCTCAGTGCTAGGGGATGTGTTACAGTGCTTGCAGAGCTGTAACATGTCCCCTGCACTGTCAAAGTGCCGTACAGCACTTTACAAGCAAAAAAAGTGTCTGCAGACATTGAAATTATGAATGGCAACTGAATGTCATGCAGGAGATGTGTGGCAGGTACAGTAACACACCCCCTGCATTGTGAAAGTGCAGTACTGCACTTTACGATCAAGAAAGTGTCCTCGGACACTTAAATGATAAATGGAAAGTAATATTATGCAGGGGGTGTGTTACAGATACTGTAACATACCCCCTGCATTGTGAAAGTGCCATATGGCACTTTACAATAAAAGTGTCCTCGGACACATACCTCTCAACCTCTTAGAGCAAGAAGTCTGGACAAAGCTGTCAGTAAAAGTGGGACAAAAGCCCAAAAATAAGGACAGTTGTTAAATATTGCTCTTACAAACTTAGAAAGTTGATAGAATGACAGGTTTTGCATTAGTATGGATTTTCTGGATAGTATGCCTCCTGAAAACCAAATGCCTTTCATTATTAAATGTGGACAGTGTGTGAACATCTGTACAGTTGAGAGGCTGACCTGAAAATGAAGTAATGTTATGTAGGGGGTTTGTTACAGTAGCGGATTGTGAGGGTGCCATATGGCAGTAAAACAATAAAGATAGTGTCCTCGGACACATATTTCATAATTGAAGTGTGATGTTTCAGTTAAAATTAATGGCTTATTTTTTTTAATTTCTTTTATTTAAAGTTTAAGAGTAGCTGAGCGGGTTTGTGTGGTGCTTTGCTCAGCATTGCGTAAATGTAATGAAGAGCTATATAGAAAGGTGCAGCTTAACTCTTCACAGCTGAGTGGTTAGAGTCATACCTTCATGTGCAGTAGGTGCATGGTTTGAATACCAAGACAGACCATTCAGCTTTTACATGGGAAAGCATTTTTATATTATTTTTTTATTTTATTTAATGATGTAGTAATTATTTGTTAACCAGCGTAGTGTAGCTGGTCCAAAATCCCAGTGTCAGTGGAGATATGAGGTGAAACCCCCCATTTAAACACAAGTGTCTTATACAGTACAGTCACATCCCAAGTTAATGTAATGAAAGCACATAGAGGGAGGTCATGTAAAGTAAAATACAGGGGCGGCTCGTGCTATAGGACTGCAGAACTGCAGCCCCCCACCTGTAGAAAGAAAAAAAAGAAGAAATAGTAGAAAGAAAAAAAAGAAGAAATAAAAACAATTGGTGAGTCCCGGAACTCCACGCATATGTGCTGGAGTTCCTCACAGAACTCCAGACTGCTGTGTTCATCACCACACAGTCTTCTGGGCTGCAGGACAGAGATGCCATCTCCCCTAATCAGACTGCTGTGTTAGGCACTCCAGATAGGGGAGAAAAGCATCTCTATTCTGCAGGCCCAGAAGTCTGTGCAGTGATGACCGCACAGAACAGAAGGACACCGGACTGCATTGCCTGCAGGCTGGACCCTCTAGCCTACTCTCTTAGAGCCAGGAAATCAGCCATTAGCTCCAGCTACTCTCACGGAACCAGGAAACCAGCTGTTAGATTGCACAGGCAACCGGATTAAGGACTGCCGTGTATGTAAAGTAGATTTATTGTGTATATTAGCGAAGGACTGCTGCCACAGATGTCAGGTAAGTGTGGTGTGTGTGTGTGTGTGTGTGTGTGTGTGTGTGTGTGTGTGTGTGTGTGTGTGTGTGTGTGTGTGTGTGTGTGTGTGTGTGTGTGTAATGCCCCAGTTGCTATATACTGGTGGCTAGAGAACACATAGTGGTGGGTAGAGAATACTGAGGCTTGAACCCTGTACCTTGGATGCATGTGGCAAGGGCCTGAATTCCCTATGCACCACCATTTGTAAAAAAATGTGTAGATTTTTGCCTCGTATTTGTTCTGTTCTTCATAAAATCTGTGGTTTCTGTATGTTTTTTCCTTATAAAGTCAGTAGTACAGTGGTGCACTGGTAGCATTGTTGCCTAATAGCTACAGGTTCTCTAGTTTAATTCTTGGTTGGGGTGCCTTCTGTGTGGAGTCTGCATGTCCTCCCATCTTACAAAGACATGTGTCTGGATTGTTTCTCCCTGCTCTGCTGAAAATTGGCTTTTGTTCCAAGTCAGACTTTCCTGATTAACAAATGTTACATAAAAATAACAGGCATTTGAATTTCAGACTTCATATTCTTTAGAAAGTACACAGTAACACAAAACCTTTTATTCTAACAATTTTCTAAGTTTATAACATGGATATTTGAAATTTGTCCCTATTTTGGGGGCTGTATTCCCCCATTATTGGCTTTGTCCAGTTTTTTTGTGCTAAGGTTGAGAGCTATGGTGAGAACTGAATTCACTGAATATGTTTGGGGGCTATATTCCCCCATTACTGGCTTTGTCCACATGTTTTTTGCTAAGAAGTTGAGAGCTATGGTGAGAACTTTAATTCACTGAATATGTTTGGGGACTGTATTCTCCCATTATTGGCTTTGTTCTGGTGTTTTGTGCTAAGAGGTTGACAACTATGGTGAGAACTGAATTCACTAAATAGTAGCCATTTAAGTTTCAGTCTTCCTCTCTTTCACAAGCTGATATGGCATAGTGGTATATTGTTCTGACTGTTTTGCACAGGGTCCCCTGGGTTCAAGACTTGGCAGTGAAATGTATGGTGGTAACACAGCATTTTATTCTAGCAATTTTCCAACATTATACAAGCAATGTTTAAAATATGTCCCTAGTTTTTGGGCTTTTGTCCCCCCCCCAACAAATTTTGGCTTTTTCCAGATTTCATGTGCTGCAAAGTTCAGAGATACAGCTGAGTGTCAAGTAGATTTTACTAGGAGCTGAGAGCTGCAGGGGAACAAAAGTTTAGTGCTGCTGATGGGGAGTCAGCTTGCATTGTTAACAGGTAGTGTACTTGCTTTTGATTCAGAAGGCTGTGGGTTCTGCTCCCACAGTAGGTCAATGCATTGCTGATACTGGACTGCCTTGTAAAGGGGGTGGATGCTGCAGTCCTTTTTGGTGAAGATACCTAGTAACTATGAACCTGTTATCAGTTTGCCATCCATTCCCTATTGTGATATTACTAGCTTAGCATTTTTTTAATGCAACATAGGCAATTTATTCCTCAAGGGTAACAGGGACTTTATTTGTAGATGAAACAATGACATATAAAGTTGCTTGCTAGCTGCAACATCTTCATTAGTTACAGATTTCTTTAATGAGGAGTTATTTAGATGCCTTTTACTTCTTCAGAGATTGTGCATATTTACTGATACTGGTGGACTGTAGAAGTTTGAATAGACTTTTATGATGGAAATGTTCTGAATTGGGCCGTTTTGTCATTTATTGGTGCATACATTTATTGGTGCATACATTTTATTTCATTGTTTACTGGAAAAATGTTCAAAACAATAAATTTAAAATGCCCTGTAACAACTGTGTTGTATTGTACAAGGAATATAATTGAGTACAGTCAGGAAGGTGTATCAAAGAGAATGTGTATGTTTCGTGTTCAAGGGGCCTATGATTTAAAAATGGCCCAAAGTTAATCTTTATCTGCCACTGGCAAAATGTATTTTCTTTGAATGTGGGTTTCTATACTGTTTCAAGGGCAGAGAAGTTTTAATGCTAAGTCTATTTTCATTGTGAGACTGTGTGGCTTTGTTTAGCAGATATCTACTAGGGTTTGTGCTGTAAAATGCAAAATAAAACTTTCAAATGAAATCCAAATCATTGCAGAAGTAAAGCAGTATGCACATTACATTGTTTATGGTAAATGGAGTGAAATAACCAAGGAATGGGACATTGGAATGGCTGCAGGGGAGGCTATATTCGACCATGAGTTTGTGAGGGGTGAAGGGCAGCAAACTCAGACAGCCCCAGCTGAACTATACCTCTCAACTGTCCAGATTTTTGCAGAATGAATAGATTTTGCTTCATATTTTTGGTTTGTTCCTCATAAAATTTGTGGTTTTCTGGCAAATAATTTAGGAATGAAGTGACTAAATAATGACAGACATTGAGTTTCAGACGTCATAACCTTCAGAAAAATGCATGCTAAAGCAAGACCTGTTATTCTATCAACTGTCTTAAGTTTATACAAGAGCATTTTTTAGTACTGTTTATATGTTCCCCCAATATATTTGGCCTTGTCTAGATTTTCTGCATTAAGAGGTTGAGAGGTATGTGCAAATAAACCGATTTATAGAATTAGGAATATCCAAACTTCTCAACCGTCCCCAATTTTGGCTCAAATGTTGCTTTCCCATTAATGACAATTCTGGAAGAAATAGTGGAGGGTTTACAATTATAAATAACTGTAATGATCAGAGTTATAGTTTGCTTTTATTTCAGAAATGCATGTAGATGCTCTTATTTTGTCAGCTGCTCAAGTTAACAGTAAAAAGTATTAAAAAGGTGTCCCTTCTTTGACAGGTTCCCAGCTGTAGTGTGTGGAAATTTTATATTTTTGCATCACATTTTTGGTCTGTATTTCATACAATTGTGGTTTTCTGGTAAATTAGTGGCAAATCATTAAAAACTGAAGTTAGAAAATAATGGCAGACATTTGAGTTTCAGATTTCATACCCTTCAGAAAATGCATACTAATGCAAGACCTACTACTTCAATTATCTTTCTAAGTTTATAAGAGCAATATTTAAAAATTGTCCTTATTTCTGGGCCTGTGTCCCACTTCTATGTCTGACTTTGTCCAGATTTCTTGCTCTGAGGTTGAGAGGTATGAGTGTCAGAGCCATCACCGTCAGCCAGAGACATTTCAAATTGTGACATACTTGTTGTACCTCACTCCCCACTGTAGTGGCTCTGGATGTGTCCAAGCAAGACAAGGAGCAGTTATGCAGTGTAAGTGTGCAGAGTATTCCCCATCCAAGGTAGACCACAAGTACGACCAAGGCTTTTCATCTGTCCTTGATTTGGTAGAATGTTCTGGTTTTCTGTCGTATTTTATACTGTTGATTTATGCTTCTTATTATTCAGAAAATGCATGCTGTCGCAGTGCCCTGTTGATCTGTGTTTAAGTAGCAATGCTTTAATGGCCATCAGGTAAGCTTGTCGAGATTGTAAGATGCTTTAATAAGCATACTGTTAAAGAATTACCAACATTGAAAGCCTTTTTGTTGTTGCCATGCAGAGAATATTTACATAACTAGATAATGTATAAGCCTTAGGTACTGAAATGCATATGACGGTATTTGTAATAATGGACAGGATTACAGTATTTTCATAAGCTCATTACATTTGTTGGAGACTTGCAGTCATCTTTGCAGGCTTTAACCATAAACTAAACAGAATGACAATTTATCATGTGTGGTCCATAGCTTGTGCAGTAATCCTTTAAGCAATTTATCTTGAGCTTGTTTCTTGTTTGCTGTTCATTTTTTACTTTGATCATGTCTTCCCCATGAGACAAGTAGATAGTTGTTGTCAGGCAGCAGGTCTTTTTTAGATAAGAAACATTTTTACAAGTGGGGGTATCACAGAGATTGCTACTTTCAGCATGTTACTTGGTAATTTTATAAAGCTGAATATAAATTATAATTAGAACTGCAGTGCAAGGAGACGCGGCTTGAGTTGAGTGCTGCTTGTCTTTTTTATACTTAATTTTGACTGGCATTCCAGTAATGTATTTAAAAAGTAATTTATTTTTTCATGCCTCACAACCTTTGTGTTTCCATCCAGATATTAAGTAAGTTGTCATGTAGCCAATGAATTGAAATATTTTTTCTTCTACACTTCATTTTGTCTTGATTGGACTGTCATAATGATGGTTTGGCACCCAGGGCAGTGTATATAATTAAACTTCCAGTTGTTGTGGTTTTAAGCATAGCGCCACCTCTTTCTAGTTGGCCACACCCCTTCCCATTGGCCCCACCCATTCAGCTGTCTCCTGCAGCCCCCCCTTTAGTTTGCAGTCACCAGCCGCCACTGGTAAAATATATACACTTAGTAATAATGTATCAGTAATGAGTAATTAATATTCAATTCTGACTTTTTTTAAATGAAAACTTTTGTTTGCCCTTAGCTCAGTTTTGCTAAGCACTGCTAAGCCAAGTTAAGCAATGCTTAAATAGGACCTGTCTGAGCAATACTTAGCAGTGCTTAGCTCAGCTTAGCTTGTTTGAGCATTGCTAAGCAGTCCCATTCTAAGCACTCCTCAGCTCAGTTGAGTGGATTTGCACACTGCTAAACACTGCTAAGCATTTGCCACTTTAAGGATTGCTCAACTCAGCTTAGCGTGTTTGGGCACTACTGAGCATTTCTCAGCATTTTTGAAAATGGTCCAATGGCGACAAAGGGTGGGAAAATGTCCTTATTTCAGCTGTACAGGCAAGAATACAGCCAGAACCTGTTAGAGTTGATCCCTGCAGGAACTATGGCAATTGCAGGTGAAGGAGAGCTCTTCTGGACACAGCACTGGGACATGCTTGAGTCCTGGCTCATGGCTGGACTCCTCATGAAGAACCCCGATGACTGGCTGATGCAGGGCCAGTATCAGGGATCAAAATACAAGTCTTAGGCCTGGGACCATCTGGTGCATGAGCTCACTAATGCCACTGGCATCCCCCAAACTAGTGAGCAGGTCCATCATCATTATGATGACCTGAAACAGAGGAAGGGGGCACTCTTGGCACAATGGATCCAAGATGCTCAGGCCCGGAATGCCCCAGAAGTTTGCAAGTATTGTAACTGCTCCTTTATCAAACTGTAGTACAGATATCTGATAGACAGGTATGTATAATGGTGTGTCTTCTTCCCACAGCTGCAGAGGAGAGGGCTCATAATGTTGAGGCCCATGCTGGAAGTCTGACGAGGCTGCGCTGACAGTGTGGTGAGTACAGATCTAACTTGTAAGATATAGTACAATAAATAAGAAAGTGTAAATGTATACTGCCATTAGGTATAGTGTGTTCTGAGTGTACCAAATAACTGTGCTGTTAGACCAACATTCATATAACTGAGTAATGCTAGGTACTGTGTAATACAGATAAAGGCAGCAAACAAGCTACTGTTGATGAAAGAAAGCAATATTGCACTAATACTGTGTAGGAATGAACCTGGGAATAAAGTAGACTGTGTGTGCTACTGTGAAGGTAATACATGACATTCATTCATCGTCTACAGGATATGCAGTACTAATGAATTTAGAATCTTGACTGTAATCAACCACTGTGTCATGTTACCCATAATAAAAATTATTACCACAAACTGTTGTGTTTAATTTGGTCTATTGTTGAAGAAATACACGTGTACAGGTGATTCTCAGCAAATATGGCTATGACAACATGCATTAACTGAGGTTTGTCTGATAAGCAGCTGTTATGCAAAACTGTAGATTGTGAAGCTGTAATACAAGATACGATGAAATTTGAAATATGTTAAAAACACCAACCAGGAGCAATGCAATGAGCAATTGGATGAAGCAGTATGCGAAAGCGCTCACCACTGTTCTGTTTGTGCACTTGAATTAAAACCTTTTGTCTCATATACCGCTTGGATATCGTTATTGGATGTGATTTTTACTTTTGGAGAAACCTTGATTCATCTTGGACTGTATGCCCTTCATTGCATTGCTCCTGGTTGGTGTTTTTAACATTATCGTACTGTGCTTTATACTAGGAGCATTAACTCCACGTGAATTTGTTGACATTTTTGCTTTTGAAATTTGAAATATGTTCTACACTAAGATCTGAACCTTGAATAGTAATGTGTAATTTATTATAGTGTGTTCCCAGCAGCATTGCCTTCTGTTATTCTTTGCATTTCAGCTATATGTAGTCCTGAATGTGGGTATGCTGATGCAGGTAAGTATGAGACTGTAATAGGTGGAGACTGCAAATATACGATGTGCAAACATATACAGGTTGGGTATTCAACCCAGCATCCTGCTATGGTCTGTACACATCACACATATTCACATGTAGTAGGGGTTAAATGTGTACACCTGCTTTCAATGTATTAATATACACACTACACTAATGATCTGTCATGTATGAATCTCAGGCATGTATGCTCAACTGTCACTACAGTCTTCTGTGATACTCCACTTAGATTAGAAGGTCAGACTGTGTAACCAAGAGAGTATTACACAAATCAGTCAAGAAACAGACAGCAGTTACCCAGTAGCTCAGTGTGATAAGTAATAGATATGTTGTTCATTTTTGCACACACAGATCATGGTTTGAATCCAGGGACTGGTATTAAGATGCCTTTATAGTTACACACAAGTAATCCTGAATATTTGTAGAAACAGTCAGGTAGTGTTAACAGATATTTTCTCCACAGGGCTTACAGATAAAGAAATGTTTGTAGTAGCTGTATGAAGGGTATACTAATAAACTGTGTACAAATGTTCTAGTGTTCAACCCCATGCCTG
Source organism: Protopterus annectens (assembly GCF_019279795.1). NCBI lineage: Eukaryota > Metazoa > Chordata > Ceratodontiformes > Protopteridae > Protopterus > Protopterus annectens. Next base: position 492,510,711 of record NC_056738.1, read on the forward strand.
CAAATGACAGCAGGATAGGTATATACACCATGTACTTTTCCCAGTACATGTCTCTCAAGTGTCACGCTGTCATGGCTAGTGATCAATGTTGCCAACAACCTTGGACACAAATATGAATCCAGTTGAAGTATGCCAGTAGCAGAACAACACAAGTGCAGTGCACCTTGTTGTTCATGTATGTAACCACGACACCCTCTGACACGAAACCCCCTGTACCCAGGTGTTGTCTGGTTGCCCCATACCATTCCAGGTTGACAGCTTGACAGGTATGTATGTGCTACAAAAGCTATAGGCCACAGGTAGATATAAAGTTAAATCTTACCCATGAAGAAAATACATTGTTGGATGAATTTAAGGATAACAAATATATAAGGGTCATGCAGCCTGATAAGGGTAGGGGTGTGGTCATTATGGATAGTGTTTTATATTCTAGCAAAATGTTAAATATGTTGAATATTTCTAGATATGTTGGAGTAACCAAAAACGAAATTAATATTGCTTACAACAAAATAGACTTTGCACTGAAGGAGATGTTACAAGACCAATTAATTAGTTTGGACATCTTTAATTATTTAAGGATGGAGAGACCTCAAGTACCCTCGATCTTCAAAATACTCAAGGTCCATAAAAATGTAGAAGATCCACTTTTGAGACCCATAGTGGCCACTAGAGGGGCTAAAACCTACCCTTTAGCAAACTTTTTAGATTTGAAATTAAAAAAAATTTGGAGCACTGCAGGATGTATTTTAAAGGATTCTTGGGATTTTCTGAGAAGTATTAAGAAAGAAACATACAGAGATAACATTATATTTGTTACCCTAGATATATAGGATTTATTTAACGTGATACCCCATCGGATTGGCTTAGAGTGGTTTGAGGAAGCATTACATGCATATGGGAATTTAAAACAAGATGAGTTTTTGGTATATTTGGAGCTTATGGAACTAGTTTTAAAATACAATTTGAAGGGGAGTTTCATAAACAAACACAAGGTGTGGCTATGGGTGCTTGTTGTGCCCCTACATATACCAACATAGTACTTTTGATATGGGAAGAAAAATATGTATTTGCTTCCGAATATGCCCAATATTGGAATTTTTACAAATGTTACCTAGATGGCATCTGTATTTTTTGAACATGAACAAAAGCCTTATTGATGGAATTTATAGATTATCTTAATCAAACCACTAAATTTTTGAAATTTACGCATCATATTAGTTACAGGGATATGAATTTTCTAGACATTACCTTGCAAAAGCTTCCAGAACAGCAATATTTTAAGTCTATGGTTTACAGGAAAGGGACATTTTCTAATTCCTACTTACATTTTTCAAGTTCCCACCCTTTTGCACAAAAAAGGAGTATTTTAAAGGGGCAGTTTATACGCACTTCTAGAATGACCTCTTGTGATATAGATTTTGAAATAGAAATCAATAAATTGAAGGCCATGTTTACAGAAAGGCAATACCCTTTTGACCTTATTGAGCAAACTGTGGCCGAGGTAAGGTTGGGCAGAATAGGTAGGTTTTGTCCTATCCTGGGTTTGAATCTGGAGGGTAATGAGGATGGGAACAACAACGCTATGGTTTCAACATGGTTAGAGCACCTAGAACATCAAGGTGGAAAGAATAGGAAGGAAATGGAAAATCACCCAGTGGGAAATTTTGTCCTATAATATTGTACGGACACACCAGCTATCAGATGCATTATAGCCTAACACTGGGAAAAGTGTAGTGGATATTCTGATTTGGAAGTATTGTTTAAGGCTCCTTTAAAATTTAGTTATAAGAAAGGAAGGAATCTTAAGGACCTTCTGGAACAAAAAAAGAAGGTTATTAGTCAAAGAAGGAAAGAAACTTATAAGTGTGGTTCTTGCCTGCAGTGTCCCTACATTATTAATTAGGAAAAAGTGTATATTGTAGAGAGAGGGAGGATTATTGAAGCTGACACCTTTGCTAATTGCAACAGCGAGGGGATTGTATACCTCGCTTTATGTAAAATATGTGGGGCATTTTATGTGGGCAAGACCACACGTAAATTAAAGAGGAGGGTGTATGAACATATGAATGCTGTAAGGACACAGGATCATAATAATGCATTATATAAGCACACACTGGATTGCAAAAATTCTAAGTGGACATTTTTTGTTTTCGAAAAGATAGTCCCTGACCCTAGGGGTGGTGCATGGGAAACAAGAATAGATGTGAGGGAGCTTTTTTGGCAGTTGGTGTTGGAGGCTAATAAGCACACAGGAATTAACGAACATCTATCTATAGTACCAATTTTAAAGACGAGAGCTGCTAAATTGTAAATAAATTGTATGGAAAATATTTTAACCATTGAAAATAATAGGTTAAAGTTTGAATATTTGGTGGCATATTTAGGATGTTTATTTTAGCATAAACTATACATATTTTCATATATTTCAACATACATTTTTATATATGCATATATTTACCAATATTAATTAATTATTTACTTATTTATCGAATATTTATATATTATACATTATACATTTTATATTCAACATATTACATGAATTTTATCTATTGTTGGCATGCACATTTTGTATTATGTGCAAATGTAATAGATTAGGTTGTATTAGTAGGTACTTGTCAACATGAACAATTTTTTAAAATGCATTGTATTTTAGTTTAAGGAACGGAATGATTTTAAATTATTGATTTTTATTGGTTGATTAAATAATTGCATGTATTATGGGTGGTATAAAAGGAAGTCACAGCTTGGTAAATCTGTTTTGCATCTGAGGAAGTGTAACAGAAGATGAAAACGCTATTGTGGTGTAATTGCGTTTATGCAATAAAGCTGTTGGTTCCACATTTCACTGTGGTAAAGCAATTTATTTCCCTCTCCTTTGAGTGCCAGGACTGTTTTGGTTTGTTTACTTGTTACTTTGGGCACTCTTTCCTCTGTTTCACTTTGTTGTGTAAAATATAGCCTATGCACTTGTAAATGGACTGTTTTTATCTCCCCCTCCACCCCTTATCTGCATCACTAAATATTATTCATTTACTACAGGTATGTTGTTCTCAAAACCTAATGTTGGGACTTGTGTTCTATTATTGTTGATATATTATAATGGTTGCATACTAACATACCTTGTTCAAATTCCATTGTTGTTGGCCTGTTGCCATAACTGCTACTGGCATGCTGTTACATTATTTATTGTTATTTCATTTATGCATGTGTTCTGTTTGCTATGCGATTTTGTCAGTTCTATTCTTCTGGGTTAATTGGAACAACCACGCATGCTGCTATAACTAATGTTGAAATCTTTTGCTCATGACTAACCAATACATTTTGTCAAACCTCAACACCATAGCACGTTTGGGAAGGCAGATCCCAGCAGACCCGCCTGTCCCACCACAGCACCAGGCCCAACATGTCTGGGACCAACCTTGGGCTGCATCCTCTGCTGGTTCTGCACCATCCTTGGGTGGAACCACCTCAGGAGACGGGGCTTGTCCCCCCCTTGGGCACGGCCATGGAGAGGACCTTGCCACTCAACACCAGTTCGAAGGTATGGTGTGCAGGGTCATCCAGTGTGATTTGGATGACTGCCTGCATCAGATCGAGGGCAGACTAGTGCATCTTGAGGGGCGGAATTACTCTGGAGTCCAGCCCCCAGCACAGCCACCTTTGGGGCTGAGAAGGGGCAGTGGTGACTGCCCATGGGTGGTGACCTCATTCCCACTTTTACCATCTGGGGGCACGTAGTCCTCTGATTCCAACCACCATCCCCGTTCAAGGTGTTTACCCCCTCATGTGTCATACACCACCCCTGTCTGCTGTCTTGTCTGTTTGGAAAAGCAACCTCTCCTACCCAACTTACCTCCCCAAATGTACCTGAAATCCTTCTCCAACATCCCACTCTCATCTTATTAAAAAGAAAAAGGGTGGCATCTGTCCCCACAAAAAACGTTGTCCCATACATAGCTCTCCATTTTACTCTCATCTACACTGACATTAATCAATCTACCCTTGAATTACTCTACAAAAGTATGTCACCCACACCCCTTCCTGTGGGGTGTGAGGCTCTAAATTCCAAATTGTCCACATCATTCACAGCTGTTGCTGCAGAAGAAATGGAGAGCTATAGTCCTTTCCTATACCCATCCTGCACATCCCTAGCTGCCTTTCCTAATGTTTATCCCCCTGCTTGCCTCCATTTCACCATTTTCCTATCACCCTTTTTTCTTTTCTTTTTTTGAAAATAGCATGGGTTTAAACGGGAATAAGCAGCGCTAAGTGAAGCTAAGCAGGACTAAGTGCCACTTTGCATCGCTTAGTGTCATGCAAACCCATGCAAACCTGCTTTAATCACTCTATCTCATTCAGCCACTTTTCTGTCCAGCAACAAAATAACCAGCCCTGGCAGGTCTAGAACCCAGGACCCTGTGCACTACAGTCAAACAAACCACTACACTTGTAGGAATTAGTAATGCTTTTGTAAAGATATAATGCATTAGAGTCATTTAACATTAGGGTAAAATATATCACTGCTAAGTGTCAACCCCAGGACACTGTGCACTAGAGTCAGAGCAATGGGCCACTACACCAAATCAGCTGTGAAAATTAGGAATGCTTTTATAAAGATATCATGCATTACGGTCATGTAACAGGAAAAAAAGACAAACATTTAGATTATTTAACACAGTACCTTCTGAACTAGAGTCACAGCAACACACCACTACACGAAACAGCTCTGGAGAATTATTGATGCTTTTGTAAAGATATCAGGCACTGCAGGGATGTGACTTTAAGGGAAAAACAAGACATCACTGCCAATGTTTGGAACTAGAACCCTCAGAACTACAGTCAGAGGAATATACCAGCAAGCTAACTGACCTCTGGAGTAGGATAACAGTTTTTACAAGCATATCCTAATTGCCAGTCACACAGTACTCCTATATATAGTAGCCCAAATCACACTGTACGTGGTCCTCTGACACAGACACAGAACCAGTACACAGACAAATAAATGCTGCTGTATTTACAGGAGGACTACAATATCAGGTAGAGCTGACAACTGCACAGACTGTTGCTGAATATCCACAGTTGTGCCCCCTATTTATGGCAGGGTTGTCATAAAACCTACCCTGTGTGCCTACATACTGGCAAGGCAGTGTAGATTGGGGTTACAAAACCATGACAAACAGTTCTGTGTCAATACCATACCCATCAGAACACAAATGTCTATGCAAATCCTGTGTTACACACCGTATGCATGCATATATGTCTTACAAATACACATGCCAGATTAATGGCTTGGTAACTCTATCTGTAACATTTCTAGCATCTGTCACATCTAGATACCCACAGTCCTGGCACACAGCCCAGTTTGTGGCATGATAACTACATGGATGTCAATACAACAAAGGAATAATTGAGCCCTGCAATGTCCTGCGAAACTGGTTGCTCCTACCACTGTCACTGCCACCCACAGTAGCACTTTAAAAGCCTGCAGGGTGGGACACATCTCACAATTATGAATATGTGTAGTAAAGATTGCCTACCACTCTCTGGATGGCACTATTATGTAACATATACACCACATGCACATGCTTCACCTGGACTGTTGTGGGTACCCTCAACCAGGCCATGCTGGGACACAACAGCTGACACCGCACCCTCATTGACAGTAACAGCTTGCTGTCCCCCAATGTCTTCACAATCCCTAGTCTGACTCCTGGCCAGAAAGCAGCAGCTGCGGCCTGCTACACATGCAGCAGTATGTCCAGCTACCTTCTACAGACCTGACCTTGCTCACAAACACTTACAGCAGGGCATCCACACAACAGTCTAACATAAAGGGTTGGGGGGATGTTGAGGTTTTAAGGGACATGTGTCACAGTCTCCCCCTACAAACATACCCAGCTGATAGACCAGCATCAACTGTAGCAACATGCCCAGTCAGATAGAAAAGGATGTATGACATTCACATCTGCTTGTCTCCTCACTCATCCTAACACACATTTACACAGTACACTTCTACAGAATATGAAAGTCTGTTAACAGTGGCCAGACATAGCATGCAAAACTGTGGATATAACACATCCACCCAAACAGTGGACAGCATTTCCAACTCCCCTCTGTGAAGCTGTAGCTCCCACACCTTGATAATGTCCTCCCACAGGCCAGGAAAAGGGTCAAGGCCAACATGAAGGCCTTAATTATAGCACTGTGTTGCCATGCCATTGGCTAATGGAAAGGCAACCCAGCTGTTCTGGATGCAATTAGCAAGTGGGAGCAACATATTGTTGCATAGGCCATCACCTGTTCATGAACATTACCTACAAAGGGCAAGCTGCTGCCTATGGTAAAAAGGTATGATACCTTCTTCATGAAGACAGACTGCAATTGTTTACTACACTACCAGTGGATTTCTTCTGACAAAGGACTACAGCACTATACCAGGTATGTCATACAAGTAAGCATGCAATGGAATGTAGATGGGGGATGCAGTCCTGGGAAATAGGAATTTAAACAGTAGTGACACTGGCAGCCCAGCTAACTGGTATTTTCTTAATAATTATATGTCATTCCTGAAAATTAGTGTGACTTATATGCTTGTCTTACAAATCTAAGAGAATATATGTTATGTGAATATTAAACTACTGGTGCAGAAGTGTGTATTGAACTGTATGTTATGTACTGAGCTCATACCTCAAAACTGTCCTAATTTTTGCAGAATGTGCACATTTGCCTCATATCTTTATTCAGTTTCTCATACATTTGGGTTTTTCCTGGCAAATCACTGGCAAATCATTAAAGACTGAAATTATAAAATAATAGCACACATTTGAATGTCAGATGTCATATCCTTCAAGAAAGTCATGCAAATGTAAAACCTGTTATTCTATCATATTTCTAAGTTTGTAAGAGCAGTATTTAAAAAGTGTCACTATTTCTGGCTCTTTGTCACACCTTTATTTCTGCCTTTGTCCACATCTTGTTCTAAAAGGTTGAGAGGTATGACTGAGCTTCAAGAATGTAACCACAGTGTATCGTACTTGAGAAGAACAGAAATGTATATAAAGTATTACCTATGCAAATGTATGTATTAATAGTATAAGATGGAAGTCTTGAACATACTGAGATAACTTGCAAAACTTCAAGAAAATAAGCTGTAGTAGTTTTATGAATGTGTTACCTCAGTTTCAGTCCAGCAAGCAGACATAAAAGTCTATAGCTACAGGTTCTTGTATTGTCTTGAAACATAATTACTATTTTGAAAATGTGAGAGTGTTTTGCATTATGAATTCCACTTCTACACAAATGTATGAGAGATGTGTACTTTTGAAGCAGAGATGTGTCAATGTATTTTATTTGCTGTTAGCCTGGGAACTGAAGGCAGCTGACAAAAAGTGATGTAATCTGAGCTAACCCAGCAGTAATATTGATTATTAACTCCAGACCTGTCTCAGAGAAAGACATTTGCAGTTCGTATGTGTCTTTGTATCTGACAACATCCACCCATCTACATTTGCCTTGCTAATAGTAAGGAAATAGGAAAAAGTGATTTGGTGTACATATATGGAAATATAGTAAAGATTACTTTTGATGGTTTCTGTATTTATTTGAGACTGTCATGCAATGTTGTCTAAAAATATTTCCTGTGATTCTGAACCCTGTAGTTACTTTATTAAGTATTGTCTTGCTCTTTTATTAGTTATTATTTAATATAGTTAAACCTTGAAATTGTGGCTGGTCTGTTTAGAGATAGGTAAGCTGTTTTCCATAGCACCTGAATACAAAAGTGACCACCTCCTTTCAATCTATCTTGCTGTTTTAAAAATAGTGACTCTCCACCAAAACCTAACTTTTTAGAGGGGTAAAACTTAAGTTAACTACTTTCACATCTAACTCCTCTAGTGCACACTGCAGTGTTTAGGATAAACCATTTTTTTCATCTTACCTTTAAGCATCTATTGCAAGAACACCAATTATTGGAAAGCCCACATTTTGCCTCTCAGTAGTCATCTTGGGATTAGTGCTTCTGTTTTCTCCTGGTGAGAGAAGTGCAGTTACATTATTTCCTGGAGACTACTGATCACCAGAAAGCTTAATAACTGCTTTATAAGTGACAACTTGGAATCTGTGATTATATTCTGATCCTGGTGAGAGAAGGAGCAGAGTGCATTTATTCCTGACTCTTTCTGGTTGGAGAGTGAGTGCCTGTGCTTAACATATCTGATTGGTCTGGTTGCTATTCAAAGCATCTACCAGAAAAAGGCTACAAGCCTGCAGACCCTTGCATCATCTGGGACAAGATTGTGGATCACCATACAGGCCGTGGCCTGTTTCTCTTCTTGGGATTGGTGCTAACATTTTGCTTCTGGTGAGAGAAGAAGCAAAGGAGTATTGTATCCCAACAGAGTGAAGCTGTGCTGAGACCAGCATTAGTAGTAGCCAAGCAGTAGCCATTCATGCGACTCCCCTCTTTTCATCATTCCCGACAAGCTAATTCTTTATTTTTCAGTAAGTATGCCTTGATTTTTTTCTAACTTCAGAATATCTGCCAAAATACTTCATCCTTAAATTTTCAGGATCTAGGTATTAGTTTCCCCTCAACAGTTTGGTAGTGCTCTGTACAGACTCAGACACCTTGAGTGACATTTTCCTGTAAAAGGAATATATAAGGAAACAGCTCCAGTACTTAGTAATAATGACCATCCCTCCTGGCATGTCTAAAGGTCAGTTCCCTGTGCTTTCTCTTATTAACCTGGTGAACTTGGGCATTCTGAGGCAGTGTAGCAACTGCCTCATGCACACAGATCACCCTCGCACACAGACCACCCTCTTCTCTTACCTCCCAACACTTAGACTTGTGAGAGATGCACTTATATATCCAAATTGGAAGCCATGCACTCCCATGCCAAGACCAGAATAGCTGGTTAAGAGAAGGTCAACACCTGCACCACACCACATGCAACACATAGCCCTCTGGAATATCCACTATCACAGCTCTCACATAAAAACACAAACCACACACCCACCTTCATGGAGGCTCTCAATAGAAATCTATCCAAACAGCAGAGACCTTCAAGGCAGAAACATACTCGACCACCACAGCACAGCACAGACCACAAGACACCTAGCTCATCTACACAGTGTGCCCCTCAACCTAAGCCCCTAAGGCAAAACAGCTTGCCCAATACACTAATCATAGGTGACTCGATAGTGAGGCACACTGATGTCCCTCTCACTAGGTTGAATAAAGAGAAGGTAACAGTCAGCTGTCTATCAGATCCAGAATCCGACACATAATACACACTCTGGTCACTCCACAACAAGTACAAGTATGACTCTGTCACTGTTCATGTGGGTGTGAATGATCTGAGATGCACCTTCCTGGACTACATGAAAAGAGACATGGTGGAGCTCTCAGATTATGTGACCCAGGCAGGTATGACCCTAGTCCTGAGCAGCATCCTACCATCACCCAGAATGATACCACAGTACAAGCAGAAAATGATTGACTTCAATAATTGGCTAAGTTTCCGATATCATTCTAAGGGGATTCAGTATCTGTCTGCTTGAGATGACATGACTGACAGACCTCAATGATTTGCCAGAGATGACCTGTATCTGTCACTCCTGGGTTTCTGGATACTGGCTAAGGCTCTTGCCACCGCTATAGTGCCTTTTTTAGGTGATGTTCCAAAGACCAAATTACCACTGTAACAGCTATAAATAAATGCAATCTTATGGTCATGCTTCTCAATGCTAGAAGTCTAAATCTCAAGATGCACTTGCTCAAAGCACTCCTCAAAATGGAGAACATCGACATTTGTGCTGTAACAGAGACCTAGTTTGAAGCAGCAGAAAGCACCCCTGCACTACCAGGCTATAACTCATTCCACACCTTTCGGTCCCAGAACATGGACTAAAGCTCCAAAGGCAGTGGTGTACATAAAGGATATGCACACCTCCACACTAGTAGCCCTTCATAACACATCTGAGATACTTCAGGTACAACTAACAATGGGTAAGATGGCGATTCAAGTAATAGCCTGCTATAGGTCCCCAATGATGTTCCAAGACTCTCACTCCACATTCCTAAGCACCCTGGAAACTATTAGGGTCCAACCCAACACTGTCATACTAGGTGACTTCAACTATCCCTCCATTAACTGGGAAAACTACTCATGCACCAGTACACTGGCCCAAAACTTCCTGGAATTCATCAATTCCAATACCCTGGACCAGCTAATTCTTACCCCCACTAGAGGAAGCAACATCCTTGACCTGGTTATTACTAATATGGGCAACCGTTGCTCTACACCAATAGTCAATTCCTCCCTGGTTCGATCCGACCACAAACTAATCACCATGGAAATCCACATCTCACCCACAACTCCTGCAAAGGAAACCACCATGAAAAACGTCTCCAAACCTGACTTTGGGCTCCTAAAAACAGAGGTGGCTAACTTCACAGCACCCATGTCAATGCAAAATAGATGCATGACTGCCGTATCATACACTAATGTACTGTATGAACATATACATAAATGTGTGGATCTAGCCATCCTCAACAGAACCAAGACCCTCTCCTCCAAAAGCCAACAGAAGGAAGAAACCATTGCAGAAAAAGGTGAAGTCCCAAGACTGGAAAAACTCCTTTATTAGCCTCAACAAAAAGTTGAAATCCCTCATCTAAACCTCTAAAGCCAGCTATGAAGGCAGAATGGTGGCAGACACTAAAAACAACCACAAAGCTTTCTATAGTTATATCAAGAACCTCCACGGCAATACCAAGGTTTGCTCTGAGTTACTGCACAATGGTACCTCCTATACTGAGCCAACAGATATTGCCAACATACTGGCTGACAAATTCAGTGCCAACTTTACCCCTCTCTCCTCTCATAAAAGTTCAATCACAATACTGGAGGAATGCCAGGCACCCAGCATTACTGCAGCACAGGTTAAAGCTGCATTGTCAAAGGCCAAGAATACAGCTTCCATGGGACCTGACAATATCCCTGGATGTGTTCTACATGAACTACAAAGTAAACTAGCACCACATCTGTGTGCCCTGTTCAATCACAGCCTCACCTCAGGCTTTGTCCTTACTGAATGACACACTGCTACAGTCATCCCTCTCCATAAAGGGGGAGTGACTACAGACCCTGGGAATTATTGACCCATTAGCCTGAAAAGTCTGATATGTAAGGCTATGGAATGTATCATCATGGACCTAATTAACAAGGATATAAGGAATCTCCAAACTCTTGATCCCACGCAATTTGGTTTTGTGAAAGGTAGATCATGCCTGCTCAACCTGGTCTGGTTGACTTCTTTGAGTTAGTCACCAGAGCTGTGGATGAGGGCAAGGCAGTTCATACAGCCTACCTTGATCTGGCCAAGACATTTGATACCATTCCCACTCAGGAATTATTGATAAACTCACCAAACTAGGCATCAACCCCTGTATCACTAGGTGGGTTGCAAATTGGCTCACAGATAGAACCCGCAGTGTGAAAGTAGCAGACTCCAAGTCAGACTGCCAACCAGTCATGAGTGGAGTCCCACAGGGATCGGTCCTGGGTCCTCTCCTGTTTGGCATCTATTTCTCAGATTTCCAGGTCAACACAGAGAGACTCTGGCTGATCAAGTTCACAAACAACTGCAAGCTGGGAGCCATTATTAACTCCCCAAGTGATGTAGACATCCTACAGAAAGACCTCACTGAGACCAATGACTGGTATTAAAACCATGGCCTTAAGCTTAATGCCAAAAACAGCATCATCATCCCCTTTGGGAAAAAACTCAGTTCCCACTAATTACCACATTGATGGGAGCCCACTGAACACTGAAGGCATTATAAGAGATCTGGGGACACAGTTTGAGAGCAACCTCTCCTTCGACCACCACATTGCCACTGTGGTCAAAAAGTCCTTCTATGTGGCACATCTCATTACCAAGGGTTTTGCTTCCAGAAAGAAAGAGGTCATCATCTCTCTCTACTCTTCCCTCATTAGGCCAGTCAATGAGTATAATGCCCCATTTAGCATGTACCTCACTAGACACATGGAACAGCTGAAAAGGCCACAAAAGTACTTCACAAAGAGGATCCTAGACCTTAAACACATGTCCTACATGGACAGACTCAAAAAACTCCAGCTATTCTCTGTCTCATATTGTCTACTAAGAGGCGATCTCTGCTTGACTTACAAAGCCATGTCTGACACAGCTCTGCTAGAAATGCTACATCTAAAGAAATCCCAATCCCTCCGCACCACACACTCCAGAGACCTCAACCTCATTAACACAATCAACAGAACATGCTGGAGGGACAGGTTCATAACCCAGAGACTGCTCATGCTCTGGAATAGACTTCTCATACATGTCAAGCAGAGCACCTCACTGGCCCTCTTCAAGAGAAATCTTGATGCGTGGGTGAGAAATAGAAAGTTCACCCTGGGGTTCACTCCAGTGGCTCTACTTGATAGAGGCACTGGGAACTAACATTGGGCGGCATAATGCCAGGGCACTTCTATGGGCTAGGCTTGTAAAGGCACCAGGGCCATTAGTCTAGTACTCACCTATGAACCTATGAACTTGCATATGTATTTGGTGAAACGGTATAACTCACTGCAATAGCCTTGCTCTTGGTCACACTAACCATTTGGATAATAGGCACATCACACAGTAGGATTCATCACTCTTTGGTAAGAAGCTTACAGTAGATGATAAAGAGGTGGACTGTGGCAGTCATAACTACCTTTTAGTCTGGGCAGAAGGAGCCACAGCTAGTAAACCTGTGTCAGCCTTTCCCAGGAGTGTGTGTGTGCTTGATTTATAAATGAAATCCAAAGTGTGTGTGTGTCAGCTACTTGAGCAGGGACACAAAGCCCTGGTCGGACAGAGAGGGTGATGGAGGTTTTGACTTGACCACTCTGCTGAGATGTTAAATGTATAGCTGTGTCAGTGGGGAGTCTTTTTAGGGATCTAGAGAGACAGGGAGAAACCAGGCCCAGACTGACTGTGATCTCTGTGTGCTCTGATGGGTAAGTGTACTTTACTTTGTGTGTACTTGTCATCCTCCCATTGTATACATCCCCTCACTGGTGCTAGTGGTGAGGATTGAGGCCCCTTGATTACTGGGCCAATGCAGGGGCATCACACTGACAGTACATACTGGTGGATACAGATGGCAAATCACATCATGTAATTTCATTAAGCCCTTCTCAGTCTGCCAATGTCATACAGGATTATTTCACAGATTCTCCAGGTCTCCCTGACCATTCCTGATGTACTCTGGCTAAGTCACTCTGTACTCCTCACCTGTATCTGATTGCCTGACAGCTATAGCTAGCATACCTGGGGGGCCCCCTGCAGCAGGACAGCTGGTTATAGGTAGTAGTAGTGTGGGGATGCTGGCTTGGGCTCAGCAGCAGTGCATACATACAGAGTTTATAGTCATTTAGAAGAAAACTCAATTATGGCAGTAGAACAAAAAATCAATAAAAGAAGGTCATATGGAACAAAGGATCATTTGTTGTTAAATAAATTAATAGTGGAGAACTGTAAAAATCTAAGTGTGGCATGGATTGACTACAAAAAAAGCATTTGATAGTATCTCTCATTCATGGATTAAAGAGTGCTTAAAAATGCATAAGGTACACCCCATGCTGATTGACTACATTACATTGACCATGAAACAGTGGCAGACCACTTTGCAATTAAGCCATGCTAAAGGACAAATTGTTATCCCAGGGATAAAAATTCAAAGGGGGATATTACAGGGTGACTCTGTCACTGTTACTATTCTGCCATGCCCTTAATCCATTAAGCTGTTTACTTAACAGCTTAGGCCATGGCTATAATCTAGCTCCTAGAAAACAACAAAGTGTAAAGACTTCTCACCTTCTCTTTGTCAGTGATTTAAAACTGTGTAGCTCATTAGATCAGAGACTGAGAGCACAACTGCAAGTTGTCAAAACTTTTTCAGATGATATAAGAATGTCATTTGGTCTTGATAAATGTGCAAAAGCAACCTTTAAAGCAGGAAAACTGCAACACCAGGAAAACATCAGTTTGGAAAAAGAATGTGATATAAAAGAACTTGAACAAGAAGGAGTGTATAAATATTTGGGAATTGATGAAGGATCAACAATAAAACATGAGCAAATGCGAAAAATAAATTAGTAAGGAATACTTCAGAAGACTTTAATCTTGAAAACAGCACTGACATCTAGGAACAAAATCCAAACTATAAACGAATTTGCTCTTCCTGCCCTAACTTTCAGTTTTGGAGTGATTGACTGGCCCCAAAATGCTTTGGCTAGATTAGATAGGAAAACAAGAAGGATGTGTCATGCTCACCAAATGATTTATAAAAATCGTTGCATACTAAGATTATATATTTCTTATTCCAAAGGTGAGATGGGCCTCCTTGAAATTGATTATATGTATAGATCTGCAATCGTGGGACTCCACACACATATCTCCTGACCTCACAAAACTCAACCATAGTAAAAGTTTTGAAACATGAGGACAATAAATCTAAGATAACGTCTCTGCTTAATCTAGCAGAAGCTTATCAGCATAAAGCAGGAATGGAAATCAAACCAGAAGTAGATAAAAATCAGGCAGCAACTGAAGAATATAAGGTGAAGGAGCAGATAAGAAGGCAAGGAAATGTGGAAAAAGCATAAATATAGTTGCAAGTATAGAAAACTTCTGGAAGAACCTTATGCTGATCAGGAATGAACACGGGAGTGGTTAAGGAGAGGCGAATTTAAACCATGAGATGAAAGGTTAATATTGGCGGCCCAAGATAGTGGGCTGCATACACATTGGTTTATAAAGTCAATTGAAAATGTAGGAGAAACAGACAAATATAGGTTTTGTAAAACCAAATTGGAAACGGTTACACACCTAGTTGCTGGTTGTGACATACTAATGGCAGAAGGACTGTATACTAAAAGGCATAATAATGTGGTGAGACTGTTGCACAGGAGATTGTGCAAACATTATGGTACTGAAGTGACCAAAAAACACTGGAAACATGATCCACAAAGCATCATAGAAAATGAAGAAGTTTACATCACATGGGATCATCCATTACCAACAGTTCACAAGATAAATGCTAGAAAACCGGATATAGTGATCCAAGAAAAGAAGACAAGAGCATGATTGATCATTGAAATTGCCACACCCAGTGACTAGAGTGTCTTGCGTATAGAGAGACACAAAGTCATAAAATATCAGGATCTGCAGGCAGAAATGAGAGCAATGTGGAAGAAAGATACCCAGGCAGTTCCAATACTAATAGGAGCAACGGGGCTTATAAAAAAGAATTTACAGTCATATTTAGATATGCTACCAATACATGTAACTCCATATGAACTGCAGAAGGAGTCATTACTGGGCACAGTGTGGGTATTGCAAAGAGCACTACTGGCTGATGTCAAAGATTGAAACAATACTAATTTCATGAACTTTAATCGTACTTTGACTTATAAATGGGGTCCTTTCCCATCATGGTATTAGAAACCCAAAAGACTTGGAGAAATTATAAAAGGCAGAAAGCACACAATGTAAGGGAATGGATGCAGTAACAGATATCCATGTACCATTAGTGTGTCCCCAGAGGACTAGCATGTCACAGACACATTCCCCAAACTCTGTGGGCAACCATCATGTATTGTCCAACTGGTGTGCGTAAATACACATTTGTCTGGCAGAGAGGTCTACATCTATCAGGTACATGTATCCATTCTGCAAACATCTGGGTACTGCAGATGTCAGACACCTATGAGGAGGTCACCCTACATCACATATGCACTGTTCTCTGTTATTGTGTACCTAAGATGTTCCTGGAATGTCCACACTCACCTATTTGTCAAATGTAGGCTGAATGACATGGTACTGTAACGTTGCCCATAGGGGACACCCAGCAGTTGATGGCAGTGATGTGTATGGACACATAACAACATAGTCTGTCACAGCAGTCAGGCCATTTCTGGTAGTCCTGGTACCATCTCAGGTTACTAGGCCATGGGCCCTGAGCAGACATATGCTAGGCCACATGTTAGCCCATATGTATGCAAGGCAGCGGCTGATGCCCCCATCCAACAGGGACACAGGTGGTATCCCAAGGGTGTATGTGCTTTTAACCATCCAGTTGACCAGGCTATGCCTGCAAAGGTTTAGGTAGCTGCCCTGCTTGATGTGAACAGGGTGCCCATTCTACTGTAGGGTGCCTGTGTGTGACACACCACATGTGAGCTGCCAACAAGGCTAGTCCACACTCACCAAGTTGAGGTGTGTATGTGTGTGTGTGTGTGTGTGTGTGTGTGTGTGTGTGTGTGTGTGTGTGTGTGTGTGTTAACACAGTGGAACATGGCTTGCACTCATGTAGCAGTCCCAGCAATGTGGAGTCTGTGATTGCCTTGCACACCACAGTGTGGTCACTCCTGAGAAGTATGTATGACACCAGGTAGAGGGTTGGCCTTATAGTCTATAGATGTACGGTAGATGTTTGACGGCCTGGTATTCCCTGGTGGGGAACCTCTGTGATGTCCCCAGCTGCTGCATGTGCTGTCTGATGTGAATGATGAATGGAGGATTATGCACATTAATAGTCCTCATTGGGGGGAACATGAAACATCAGGATCAGGAAGGTAACACATGCTGTAATGTCAGTATGTTGACAATATCGACACACATACTGTGCTGATAGATGGCAGGGGTATGATGTGGGTGTTAGTGGTGGATAGTGCTAGCAAAAGTGGATGTGCAGGGTCTGTACATAATGATGGCCAATGCATGCAGTCCTGTGGTGTGTTCCCCTGTTCATGTCTTTCAGGTGGGATGTACTGCAGATGGCACCCAACCTTCTCAGAAACCGAGACTGCGGCAATTGTCGATGCCCTCAAACTCCATCATAGGGAAGGAGCCAGCAAAGCCTGCAGGAACACACTGCCCTATGGGTGGAACTGGTAGTGACTGTCAACAATGTGGGCCACTGGGACAGGAGCAATAACAGGTCTGACACCATGCCACAGACCTGATACACAATGCATGGCAAAGGGCTGTAGCTGTGGCCAGAGACCATGCTGACACAGGTGGAGGGCCTGCTACACAAGCACCACTCACAGCCATGGAGGAGTTTCTCACAAACCTTGGTGCAGCCACCGCATCCCAGGAAAACATCACAACATATGTTGTGGACATGGGTGGCACAGAGTCAACAGCCAAGGTGCATCCAGGTAAGGCCCCAGTGGACATCACTTCAATACTGTAGCATTTATAGTGGCAGCCTTTGCATACCTGGATGCATATGTCAGGTCAAACTGCATTTGTGGGTTGGGTTTTGTAATGCACACAAGTGCACACCTATTGTGAATGTCAGCAATTTGGGTAGTATCACAGCTTGTGGTGTACATGTTCATAAATGCACATATTATCCTGTACCAATGCCACATGTATGTGTGCTGACAGTACCTCTCCCCCACAACTACATAGATAGTTCTGGTGTGGCTAGGGAATAGCTACCTGAAGCCGGTGAGTATGGAACTGTCTTGTTGTGGCTCACCAATACCCTAGGCACATTAATGGCAGCCAGTTTTCCATGCACACAACTGTTATGCTTAGCCATATTGCATTATGTGCATGTTCACTTGTGGTGGGGTTAACTGTGGTGCATCACACTGGTCATCACAGGAGCCTATTCACAGGAGCTGTAAAATATTGGCATGTATGTTTGTATAGGTGTAGCCAATGTGCTCTACAGGGGTACATTAGTATTGTGTATATGGGTGCACTGTGTGTTAGGTGAAGGCCTATCACATACTGCCAAGCCTCACATATCTCACAGGTGTATAGTAGTAGCAAAATTAACTGGATGTAGCTGCACTGCATGTTATTGAGGGCCTGTCCACAGTATGTCTGTTGTGGTCTGATTGTATGCTGTGCATGTCATCATTCAGAATGTGTGGTTTGTGTGCCACCTCACGTGTGTGTGTGTGTGTGTGTGTGTGTGTGTGTGTGTGTGTGTGTGTGTGTGTGTGTGTGTGTGTGTGTGTGTGTGTGTGTGTATCAACAAACATTATAGTGCAGGTAGTAATTTACATATGTTGTCTTCCCCTCACAGGTGAACATGGGGTTTGGAGTCTCTCCTCCTCACAACCTGATGTCAGTGTCTCATTGGACTCTGATGATGATGGTGGTCATAGTGAGGCACATGTTGGGTTGTTGGAGGCTGAATCTGTACCATTGGTTGACATCCCACTTTCAGTCACAATATCCCTGCACAGAGTTAGTATGCCCACACATACCCGGTCCCCAGCAGCCGCAGATATTGGACAGTCAGAGAGTGATGGCATCAAACAGGCTAGTGTGGTGACTATGGTATCTGTGACTGTTGACAGTAGCCATAAGCAGACAGCTGGCGAGGTCCCACACAGGCAGATTGACTGGGGTGCTTGAAGAAGCACTACTGCCCATCCAACCCCTGTCAGAGGTGTCACAGCAGGTGTCACCCGATGCATGTTTCAGTCCATCATGGAGGCATAGGCATGTTGTGAATGGTACACCAGACGGATGCTCAAGGTCATGGAAGCAACAGTTCCTGCCATGAGTGACGACCTCTATGGCATTGGTGATGCCATAAGTTATTTTGCTGATGTTATGGATAGACTTGGGGTGAGACATTATCAGTGCTTGAGCATGTGATGGGATTAGGACATCGGACATGTGGAAGTAGGTCAGCAACAACATCAACGAAGAGCCCATGTGACTGTGCACATTAACACTCCCATAGTGGCAGTACCACCAGCACTACCAAAGGGAGGGTGCTGTCCACATCATAATGTAGCAGGCCATGGGGACATGGTCCTGGCTGGTCCCGTGAGGGACATGGATCCATCAGGCAGCAGTAACCATCAGGGAGTAGTACCGAATCTGGCCTTGGGCCTGGTGGTGCCAGTACTACTCCTGACAGAACCAGTTCCCGTGTCCGTGGTCAGAGACTGTGAACTGTACATCCTTCCATGTATGGTCCATGGCTGTCCAACATGTGAATACACACAGTCACACATCACTATCACATGCAGGTCACCACCAGACATGCACAGCTCCTCTCCATGGCCCAGTTGAACACCACCCCTCCAGAGACACACACACACACACACACATACACACACACACACACACACACACACACACGCATGCACACGCACACACACGCACACACACACACACACACACAATATCAACTGTATGGCCCAGCCTAGGCCTTTGGCAACCCCACACCACATGTAATGATACCTGTGCCACATCCCTGTTATCCATACCATAGATGCAGGGACATGCTAATATGTGTCTGATGCACAGAGTGAATATAGTACAGGTAATGCCAGTGTGTAGTGTAGTAGTGTTATGCTGTATAACGTGCTGTCTGCTGGCAATTGTCATGGGTACACATTGAAGTGTATGTACTTCTCTGCCATGATGCATTATTGATGTTAGTACTGCTGACTGACTGTTGTCTCACATACCTTATTCTGTTTCTGTTCCAGGTGTCTGTGTGTGTGTGTACAGCCTGGGAAGCTGCTAACATTACTGAAGCTGAGTATGGCAGAGTGGAAACACAGTGAGCTTTTCATTGACAAGGTGCGGCTGTATATGTACATGTTTACCTAGGTGCATATATGCGCAACAGTGTGTGAGAGACAATGGGGGCAGACAGTGTAACCTTGCATGCATATCCCTTGACATAGCCAGCTAGCCTTCATACATGTTACCTGGGTGTTCTGTAGGACCACAAGTTCACAGATACAGAGGAGGTTACTAAAGTACTGGCCCTGGGTCCCTCACAAGCCTAGCCATTACTTTATCCCCAACAGAATCAGCAATCAACCTTGATGCAGTTGATGAGGGTATGCATTTTACTATGTTTGACATGTTTGGGGAATGCAGTCCTGACACAGGGCAGTCTCTGGTAGCTAAATCTTACTCTCCATCATGTGCTTCTGCTATCTCATATGCAAGTCAGGCCTCTCATGTTGGTAATGTGCACAGAGTTATACTATTGTACATGGGGTAACTGTTAAAGAGCTGAGCACAGCATTGTCATCTTGGCATGCCACAGACACCTGTGGACAACCTGACCGGTAGCCAGTGGGGCAGTACTGATTACAGGCTGTCTGCATGGAACAGGCATTGAGGGAGATTAGCTGACCTTTGTGGGTGTTAACATAGCCTTTACAATTTTTGCAGATGTCTGATATGTGCATAGCAGACCGGCCATGGTGCTAATGTATTGTTGTACTGACTGAGGACTATTCAGAGGTAATGTCCACCTTTTGTCTGGATAAGGTCCCTTTACCTATGTGGTGAAGCACATACAAACAATTCCTGACCACTGCCACTACTTGTTGCCTACATGCAACATTGTTGCTATCCTGCATACCAAGGTCTGTCATCACAGTCTGTGTGTTTATGGGGTTGGTGCTGATGTGGGAAAAACTGGAGACATGTCCTTGTTGTATGGCATGCTGACACTGTTGTCTGCATTCATCTTGAGGCCAGGACCTTGACACCATTCCATACCCATGGTATGGCCCATTGCATTGTGTTAACAGCAGTTTGTGGCTTAATGATAGACTGCACAATACTTACAGTTGACACAGTCTTAGGCTGTACCTATATATGTGGGTGGTGGCAGTTAGCACTTGCCTATATACATGTGGGTTATTGGGGCAGGAGATAGTCAAAAGGGCCTTCACATGTCCACATATTGCAGACACATAGGCGACACAGATTGTGGTTGCCACCTTATCAAATGTGGACTGTGGGGCATGTCTTATAGTAACGTGACAGCTAGTAGGACCCACTATACCCACACAGGACTTCCTTTGTTTTGCTACTATTACACCTTATTTATCTGACATTACCTTAGCTTACGCTATTTGTCATAACATTAAGGTGCTTCTGATGTGCAATAACCACTCTATGCAATCAGTAGACAACTGTATGAAATGTTTGTTGTCCTATACTCTTGGGACCTCTTTATTCTTTCAGGTGTTGTCACAGGTCACACTTTGTCAAACATGGACTGCAAACTGCAGGGTGGTACAGATCATGGCCATACCTGTGACCTCTGCATATATCTGCAGATTGTCCTGATATTTGACACTTATTTTCTTTCCATCTGTCATAACAGTGTGGTTTTCTGGCAAACTGGTTGGAAAATCGTAACAGACTAACATTACAGATTAATGACGATACTGTCATGTAACAACACATACCCTTTGGAAAGTGCATTCAAATGCATGACCTGTTCCAGTATCTACTTTCCATGTGTGTCACAGCAATATGTGATGGTTGAACTCAATGTTTGGTCTTTGCCCCACTTTTCCATATGTCTTTAACCAGATGTCTTTCTGTGAGGGGTTAGGATGTATGCTGGTGACCGTAACACAGTTATGCAGCTGCAAGGAGATATACATACACACACACACACACACACACACACACACACACACACACACACACACACACACACACACACACACACACACACACACACACACACACACACACTCATGACCTGCCATTGCTGATTGTAGAACCTCTACCTGCCTAGTTTACCAACAGAACTGCTATATACATAACACAAGTGCCACAACGCTCCTATAGTGTTGAAGTGTCTGCCACTACTATTCAAGTGGGTGACAATGGGGGGTTCACAGGCCCTTAACATGGTACAGCCATCTGAAACACATATACACACACACACACACACACACACACACACACACACACACACTGCTGCATAGAGACATGCATTGAAACACACACGCACACAGAGTTGACACTTTTATGATTAGATGACCTACCTATCTAGTTATGTACAATACAGACTGACATGACTATCGCATGCACCACAGTGCCTTTGTGTTAGAAAATGTGTAACTGTGCTTGTAAGGTGGATGACATCTGTAGGGGCCGTGACTATGTTGGCAATGAGTGAGTTAACAGGGTGGAACAGGCACACAAAATGGTATAACCATCGCATACACACAGGCAAGACAGACACAGGGGAGATGCATACAGAAAAACATACACTCACACAGTTGGCAATTGTCAGATTAGAACTCTTACCTATCCACTTGTATGTACTATAGTGCTACGTATATATTGCATGCACCACAGACACTGTATGCCAAGGACATAACTCACAACTTCTTACACCAATTAATCTTGGGAATGCCTTCATGGATGGTGGGATAAACCACCCATAATAGTGACTGGTCTCACATATTGCTCTTACAAACCTCGACAAGTGATAGATTAACAGACTTTGCATCAGCATGACATTTCAGAAGGGTATGACATCTGAAGCTGATATATCTGTAACTACGGTAACTGTCACATATTTGCCAATGATTTGTCATAAAACCCCATTGTTAGGAGACACAAACCACATATATTTTGCAACCATCTGGATATTCTGCATACATTGCACGCACCATGGAGCTTATAGAGCTGAAGAGTGTCTAAAGGTACTTCTAAGGTGAATGACATCAGCAGGCCTTGCAAACTAGGGCAATGGGAAGTGTACTGGGTAGAAAAGGCCTCAAAATACATTAACCTACAAACACAACTGGCAATCCTGAGCTTAGAACCCCTACCTATCTAGTTATTTGTACTATAGTACTACATAGTTATCGCATGCACCATGGAGCTTATAGGGCTGAAGAGTGTCCAAAGGTACTTCTAAGGTGAATGACATCAGCAGGCCTTGTAAAGTAGGGCAATGGGAAGTGTACTGGGTGAGAAAGGCCTCAAAATGCTTTAACCTACAAACACACACACACACAAATGCCAGTGCTGAGATTAGAACTCCTACCAATCTAGTTATTTGTACTATAGTGCTACATAGTTATCGCATGTGCCACAGAGCTTACAGGGCTGAAGAGTGTCCAAAGGTACTTCTAAGGTGAGTGACATCAG
Source organism: Protopterus annectens (assembly GCF_019279795.1). Classification (NCBI taxonomy): domain Eukaryota; kingdom Metazoa; phylum Chordata; order Ceratodontiformes; family Protopteridae; genus Protopterus; species Protopterus annectens. The sequence goes on from NC_056738.1 coordinate 492,533,703, forward strand.
CAGGCCTTGTAAAGTAGGGCAATGTGAAGTGTACAGGGTGGGAAAGGCCTCAAAATACTTTGACCTACAAACACACACACACACACACACACACACACACACACACACACACACACACACACACACACACACACACACACACACACACACACACACACACACACACACACACACACACACACAAATGTGGGTGATGTCAGATTACAACCCCTACCTCACTACTATTACACAATGGAGCTCACCTTTATACTGGCACATTCCACTGGTTACAACTGGTATGTAATTGTCTGTAGCAGGACATCACTCTATGCATTTCAGGATGTCTCTCTCTTTCTCTCTCTCTCTCTATGACTCTTTCTCTGTCTGTGTCTCCCTCTCATTCTCACTGTCACTGTCTGTCTCTCTCTCCCCCTGTCTCTGCCTGTGTATGATTGATATATTTGTATATGTTGCATATATATATATATATATATATATATATATATATATATATATATATATATATATATATGTGTGTGTGTGTGTGTGTGTGTGTGTGTGTGTATCACACTCAACAGATACAGATATATTACATATGGGCCACCTACTTGTAGTTGAAGGTAATCCTGTAAGGAGGTGGGGGAGACAGTTAAGGTGTACATAGCTGTCTGTATGTAAAGATAAATATGCACAATACAGTCGTATAGTCCGATGTGGGTTTAGACACGGGCTGTAATTCTCTAAGTGTAGGAGCATGCCCAGTATGACCTTCTATAGTAAGAGTGGGACTCCATTCCAGAGATGGCTGTATTCTGGTCCAGGGTTTTGTGCGCTACAGGCTCCATAGGTTCATAGGTTCATAGGTAGGTACTAGGCTATCTGCCCGAGGGCATTTTTAAGCCTCGCCAGAGTGTGTTGGGTTTCATCACCCCGTTGATTAATTAACTGAGCCTCTGTCAAGCAGAGCCAATGAAGTGATCCCAGGGGTGTATTTTCTGTTACCCATCCACTTTTCAAGGCTTCTCTTGAAGAGTGTTAGTGAGGGGCTCTGTCTAATGTAGCTAGGAGTTTTGTTCCAAAGCATGGGGAGTCTCTGTGACAGGAATCTATCCCTCCAGCATGTTCTATTTATTGTTGTGGTGAGGTTTAGCTCACTAGAGCATGTGGCTCACAGTGACTTGGATTTCTTTAGGTGGAGCATGTCCATCAATTCTGAGTTGGACATGGCTTTGTAAGTCAAGCAGAGATCACCTCTGAGTAAGCGATATACCACTGAGTACAGCTGGAGTTTTTTCAGTCGGGCTGCATAGGACATATTTTTGAGGCCAGTAATCCTCTTGGTGAGGTGCTTTTGTGGTCTTTCCAGCTGTTGGAAGTGTTCTGTGAGGTACATCCCAAATGGGGCATTGTACTCTATGATGGGTCTGATGAGTGACGAGTAGAGGGGCACAATAACCTCTTTATTTCTAGATGCAAACTCCTTAGTAATTAGATGGGCCACATAGAAGGATTTCCTAACTACTTTGGCAATATGATTGTCAAAGGAGAGATTACTATCTAACTGGGTCCCCAGATCTCTTATTACCACTTCTGTATTAAGGGGGCTGCCGCCTATGTGGTAATTCGTGGGTGTTTTGTTTTTCCTAAAGGGGATGACTATGCATTTTTTGGCATTTAGCTTGAGGCCATGACTTTGACACCAGGTGTCTGTCTCAGTAAGGCCTTATTGAAGGATGTCCGTGTCAGCCGGAGAGTCAATTATAGCTCCCAGTTTGTAGTCATCGGCGAACTTGGTTTGCCATAGTCCTCCTGTGTTTGCCTGTACTTCTGAGAAATATATGCCAAACAGTAGGGGTCCTAGAACCGAGCCTTGCAGGACACCACTTGTTTAGAGTCGGACCTAGATCCCGCTATTCTTACCATGTGAGTTCTGTCTGTATGCCAGTTGGCAACTCATCTTGTGACATAGGGGATTTATGTTCAGGCTGGTGAGTTTTTCTATAATACCCGAGTGAGGAATGGTGTCAAACACCTTGGCGAGATCAAGGTAGGCTCTGTGAATCATCTTTCCCTCATCTATGGCCTTGGTGACTGTCTTGAAGAAGTCAACCAGGTTTAGTAGGCATGATCTGCCTTTAACAAAGCCGAACTGGGTTGGGTCAAGTGTTTGGAGGTTCCCAGTGTCTTTGTTAATGAGTTTCATGATGATGTGCTCCATAGCCTTGCACACCAGGCTAGTCAGGCTTATGGGGTGATAGTTACCAGGGTCAGTTGTAGCCCCTCCTTTGTGGAGCAGAATAACCATTGCTGTGCACCATTCTATGGGCACGTAGCCTGTGGAGAGCCTGAGGTTGAACAGCGTGTTTAGGTGGGGGGTTAGTTAGTTCTGTAGTTCGTGCAAGATGCAGCCTGTGACACCATCTGGCCCCACTGATGCTGTGTTTTTGAGTTTTGAAGGGGCTGTTTTCACCTGTGCTTCTGTGATTTTCGGGACACTACACGTTTCTGGTATTGTTGTGGGCCCTTTTAAAGGTGAGAGGGAGGTGAAGTTTACACTGAATCTGCCAGGATGTTGGCAATATCAGTAGGTTCAGTATATTTTGTGCTATTTTGCAGTAGCTCAGAGCATATCTGCGAGTTGCCACTTAGATTCTTGACATAGCTAAAGAAGGCTTTGTGGTTATCTTTTAAATCCTTGGCTATTTTTCTTTCGAAGTTAGCCTTGGATGATTTTATGAGGGACCTTAGTTTCTTATTGATACTAATCAGGGATGTCTTTCCTTCTTGGGATTTGCTTTTTTTCTGAACTAATTTCCTCCTTCTGTTGGATAACCTGTTTATGGCAGGGGTCCACCAGACTGGTTTCCTTCTCTTAGGGGAGTGAGTCTTGGTCTTGCTAGGGATGGCATGATCCATGCATCCTTGTAGGTGCTCATAGAGTGCTCATAGAGTGCAATTGTAAAGTATTCTGCATCTTGAGCAATGTTATCCTTTAGCGTGGGTGCTGTGAAACTTACCACCTCTGCCTTAAGTAAGGTGAAATTTGCTTTAGAAAAGTTTTTCACTGTGGTTTCCTTGGTTGGGGGTTGTGGTGGGTTGTCAACATCCAGGGTGATTAGTTTATGATCTGATCTAACCAGTGATGGGTTGACCTCTGGTATGGAACACCTGTCGCCCATGTTGGTGATGACCAAGTCCAATATGTTGTGGCCTCTGGTAGGGGAGTTTACCAGCTGATCCAGGGCATTTAAGTTGATAAATTCCAGGAAGTGCTGAGCCTGGGAGTTTGTACTCAAGTAGCTTTCCCAGTTAATGGTAGGGTAATTGATACCTCTTAACCTCTTAGTGATACCTCTCAACCTTTTAGTGCAAGAAATCTGGACAAAGTCTGTCAAAATGGGGGGACAATGGCCCAAAAATAGGGACATATTTTAAATATTGCTCTTATAAACTTAAAAAGTTGCCAGAGTAACAGGCTTTTTTTAGTATACATTTTATGAAGGATATGAGGTCTGAAACTGAAATGTATATCTTTATTTACTGACATAAATCCTCAGGTCATCCCAGTGATTTACCAGAAAAAAACTAATTTTATGAGGAACAGACCAAAAATATGGGCCACAAATATGGATATTCTGTGAAAATCTGGGCAGTTGAGAGGTATGGCTACAGCCAATTGGCTGATGAAGCTGTGTAAACAGTCCAGCACCTCAGTGATATACTGGCTGGGGATATCCTGGTTGTGTGGTGCCCTTATTAACTGAAAAGTCATATTCTGGTGTGGGTACAGAGTGCATTGGACTGAGCAGAGTTTTCCATAATATGTGTGATATATTCTACATAGCACTGTGATTTCGTGGTATGTCAGTGGCAGAGCAGTATAGAGTAATGTGGTGAACTGCTGACAGACATTTGTTTATAGGTTCATAGGTTCATAGGAGGTTCCTAGGCTATTGGCCCTGTGACCCTTATAACACTAGCAGACAAGAGTGTAGACAGTGTTTAGACATGTCAGCACCCAGAGCCCCTGTACAGCAGGGACACAGGTGGAATCCCAGGAGTGTAGTTTCTGTTTCACATCCAGTTATCCAGAGTGCACTTCAAAAGGGGTATTGAAGTACTCTGCTTGACATGGACAGAGGGTATATTCCACAGATGGGGGGAGTCTGTGGGACACATGTCTGTCATGCCAACAAGTCCTATTGATATCACAGACCAGGTTGATGCTGCACCTAAAAATTGCTCGAATGGAGCTTGACTTCCAGATATGCACCAGTCCCATCAAGGCAGGGTCTGGACTGCTTTGTATGCCAGACAGAGGTCAGCTCTGAGGAGTCTGTATGAAACTGAGTAGGGGGACAGTGCTTTTAGCCTATCTGTGTAGGGTAAGTGTTTGAGGCCCTAGATTCTCCAGGTGAGGAACCTCTGTGGTCCCTCCAGCTGCTGCATATGCTTTGTGAGGTACATGCCGAGGGGGTGTTGTACTCAATAATTGGCCTTATAAGGGTAGGATACATGGATCTCATGATCTCTTTGTCCCTGGATGAGATACCCTTACGTTTGAGGTGGGCCATGTAGAAAGCTTTCCATACAAAGGAAGCAACATGGTGGTCAGAAGTCAGGTTGCTATCAACCTGGATGGCTAAATCCCTCACTACCGATTGTGTACATAGGACATTGTTGTTAATGTGATAATATTTGGGGACATCACTCTCCCCCAAAGGGATGATGATGCATTTTCTGGCATTCAGCTTGAAATCATGTTTCTGAGACCAGTCATTTGTTTTGGTGAGACCCTCTTGGAGGACGTCCACATCACTTGGGGAATTGATGACTGTGCCCAGCTTGCAGTCATCTGCAAACTTGGTCAGCCATAGGCCACTGGTTTTGGCCTGCAACTCAGAGAAGTATATCCCAGATAACAGAAGCCCCAAGACCGATCCCTGGGGTATGCTGCTCGTTATGAGTCTACTGCTTGAGTTGGCTACCCCTATTATGATTAGGTGGGTTATATCAGTGAGCCAGTTTGCTACCCACCTGTTAACATATGGAGTGATGCCTAGTTGATAGAGTTTTTCTACTATGGCCAAGTGGGGAATAGTGTTGAAGGCTTTGGCCAAGTCAAGGTGGGTAGTGTTCTTTGTCTTTCCCTTGTCCATGGCTTTGGTGGCTATCTCAAACAAGTTGACCAGATTTAACAGCCATACCTCCCCTTGACAAGGCCAAACTGTGTGGGGTCAAGTACTTGGAGTTTGCCAATGCCCCTGTTAATGAGACCCATGATAATCCATTGCATGGCCGTGCAGATCAGGCTAGTTAGGCTGATGGGTCTATAATTTCCTGGGTCAGTGAATGCTCCACCTTTGTGTGAAGGGATGACAGTTGCTGTCCTCCACTCAGCTGGGACAAAGCCAGTACTCAGGATTTGGTTGACTAGGGTGCCAAAACGTGCTGCAAGTTCATGCCTGAGTTCATGTAGGATGCAGCCTGAGATGTCTGGTCCCATGGAGGCTGTCTTTTTTTGCCTTTGAGAGGGCAGTGATGATGACCTGTTCCCTAGAGATAAGGGGTGGGGGGCAGGTACTGGGGATGTTCTGATTTACTGATGGGGGACAGAGGGGAGAAGTTTCCACTGAATCTGTCAGCCAGCAGATTTGCTATATCTACGGCATTTATGTATGTGGTGTCCTTGACCACCAGTTCTGAACAGATCTGGGAGCTTCCTTTGAGACTGCAGACATATGTGAAGAAGGCCTTATGATTGTTTCTAGTAGATGTGAGCAATTTGGACTCGAAGTTGCCTTTAGAGGATTTCACTGGTGCTCTTATTTGGTTGTTCAGGCTAAGGAGAAATTGCTTCCAATTGGGCACCTGCTCCTTCTTGGTCCTGGACAGCATTTTTTTTCCTTTTGTTATATAGTTTCTTTATTGCAGATGTCCACCAGACAGGTTTACTCTTCCTTGCAGAGTGTGATTTTGTCCTGTAAGGTATTCCTGATTCCATGCATCTAAATATATGCTCGTATATTTGGATGTCAGTGTTTGTTCCTACAGTGGGGGAGGGGGCTGTGCAGCTGTTTATACCATCCCTCAGGTGGTTGTAATCAGCTTTGAAGAATTTTTATTTTAACTATAGCTAGAGGGGGGGGGGTCAGAGGAGATGGTGATATTGAAAGTGACTGCTTTTTTTTTGTCGGATCTTGCCAGGGAGGATGATAGCATAATGGTGCTGCAATGGTTAATGATGCTGGTTACTACTAAGTCCAAGATATGTATCACATCTTGTGGAGGTATCAAGTAGCTGTCCCAAGGCATTTGCATTGATAAAATGGGGGAATCTCTGTGCATTTCTGTTCTAGCATGAGTAGTTTTTCCAATCTATGGTTGGGTAATTAAAGTCAGCCAGGGTCAGGGTAAAGGGTTGAATCTTGATAGATTTGTAGAGGTCCAGATAGGTGGCGTGGGCATTCTGAGTCAAATATGTGGGCCTGTAGCTACCTATAATTTGAATAGGGGTATTGTCAAGTGTTAACTGCACCTGGAGTGTCTTGTGTGTGTCAGACTGTTTGACCAGCCTGGAGGTGTGTGTGTGTTTAATATATATTTATACTCCACCTCCTTTGGCTTTCCTGGCCATATTTTGTGGAGTCTGGCTGTGTGATTGGGTGAGTGACCAGGTAAAGATGGGTTACTCTCCACAGCTTTGACCCAGGTTTCTGTGACTGCATAAATGTCAGCATCTTCCAGGGTTAAGAATGCTTGCAATGAGTGCAGTTTTATGTTTAGACTACTAGCACTTAGCGGCATGACCTTTAATTTGCATTTTGTTGAGAGTTTTATGTGGTAGTATCAACCTCATGACTTTCCCTAAAAAGGCACTATGGGAGAGGCAAGGGCCTTTGCCAGAAGCCTAAAGCCCAAGTGAGACAGATGCAACCCATCTCTAGCAAAGCAGCGTGGTCTGTCGATCATATGTTTTCAGGCTGTCAGACACTGGATCCCCTAGGATGACACCAGAAAGTAAGCCAATTGTTAATGTCAATCATTTTCAGTTTGTATTGAGGCATCATTCTGGGTGACAATAGAATGCTGCTTAAGCCTAGGGACATACCTGCATGGGACACATATTCAGCAAGCTCAATCATGTCTGTCTTCCTATAGTCCAGGGAGGTACATCTGAAGTTGTTCACAACGACATGGACTAGGACAGAGTCATAACAGCACCTGTTGTGAAGAGACTTGAGTGCATGTGTGATATGAGGGATTCTGGCACCTGACAAACAAGTAACTGTGACTTTCTCCTTATCCAGCCTGGTGAGAGGCACATCTGTGTATCGCACAATGGAGTCTCCTATGAGTAATATGTTGGGTTTATGGTTAGGCATTAGTGGTTGCGAGACACTGGTGTGTGGACTATGCATGGTATGTGGTGTGGAGGTTTGTGGAGTTCTCATGTGTTTTTGCCTCTGAGGTGTCCTTTGTTTGGGTTTCTTTTTGTTGAGAACCTCCACATATGTGGGTGTGTGTTGTGTAGTTGTGGGTGATGTTTACTGACTCCATACACTGGAGAGAACCTAATTTACTGCACAATTTGTTTTGGTGTGCACATTCTCCATTTGTCTGGCCAGTGGTTCCCCTTCCCCTTATATGTTTCTCTTTGTCCTTCTGTAGTCCAGTCACAGGCTTTGTCGACATTTGCTGCTGTTATGTATTTGTATTTCTGGTGTGAGAGGGGTAGAAGTTGTAACTTCACATACAGGGTTATGGACTTCAAACCTCTGAGTGTACCTATTTAGCAGATTGTCCATCATTGCACCCCTACATCTGCTGTGGTCCTCAGATGGTTTGTGTTGCAAGTTATTAAAAGGTTACATGTTGGCCATAGCTGTCAAACCATCACATACTGAAATCTGGACAGGCCCATATATGACAGTCAGACAAAGGCCCACACATGGGGAAAGGGTGTTAATATTGCTCTGCCAAACATAGACAGTTGGGAGACCGGTTTGGTGTTAGCATGCTTTTTTTATGGGTATGACGTCTGCTTCTCCACTGTCTGCCATTGATGTTTTCACATCAGCCTTTATTGTTTTGCAAATAGTTTGGTGGGCAAATGCAATGTTATGACAAGCAGAACAGATATACGAGGCATACTTGTGGTTCTTCTGTGACACCTAGTCATCCCAGGGGTATGGATGTTGCCCAGTGACTTGTTGTCAGTACTGACACAGTAAGGTGGCATCAATTTATAACCTGGCAGTACACTGACTTTCAAGAACCTGCTGTCCTACTAGGCACTGTGTAGGTTACTCTGAGCTGTGTTCTGTCCATATGTGTGGCCCCCTGTCCCTGAATTGTCCAGATTTCCTGTAGTAATGGATATTGACTTCTGGACAGTGTATAACTCCTATCGTAAGTGTAGCTGACATGCAAAATACTTGGCACAGAAAGTCTTGAAACATGGATCCCAACTAAGCCACAACAGCCAACAGTAAGGGCTGCCTACTTCCTGACAGTATTAACCATGCGTATACATAGCTCATTGACCCCTGCATATTGTGGACATGCAACAAGTTATCAAGTTGATTGGGACAGCCCTGGGAATGTGTGCTCTTCTGCTATTACCGTACAAACAAAAATGTTACTGCATTTCTATGGGAACACAGGTGTGTTGGGGGGAGCGGGGCATACCTCTCAACTGTACACATTTGCACAGACTGCCCAGATGTTTGCTTTACATTTTGGTTCCATTTAGCATAGTATTGTGCTTGTCTTGGAGAATACTGGCATATCACTAAAGACCGAAGGTTAGAAAGTAATGACAGACATTTGAGTTTCAGACTTCTTACCCACCAGAGACTTAATGCAACTGCAAGACCTGCTGTGATATCACTGTGTAAGTTTGTAAGAGGAATATTTCATCATTGTCCCAATTTGTGGAGCTTTGCCACACATTTCTTTATGGCTTTGTAGAGCTGACTTGCTGGAAGAGGCTAAGATGTGTGTATGGGATTCTAAACATTGACATTCATGCATTTGACCTCTGACCCCACAGTTTGTTAATCCCTCACATATACTGCAGTGAGTTTTGTCACCTAGGGGACTACTGCATATTCTGGGGAAGCCACGGCTGACATGTCCTCTTGTCCCACATAGCTGTCAGTTGTCTGCTGCTATCCCGGTAGGCCACACCATTCCCTTACATACATGCAGTGATACCATAGATATGCTACCACAATGTACTACTCCATTCATTTGTTGTTAAGAAGAGTGACTTACCTTGTGCTTGCGACAGTTGTGAGGACAGTGTTTCAGGGCTGACTCTGTCGCATGCACACAATACACAGCCTATACATGGTAAGGTACAGATAGTGTGATGTGTGTGGCATCCTTTTTATTGCGTGTGCAAGTTGGAGAGAGTTGTCAGTCCCTGGGTCCCTAGGGTGTCAGTGTTTGTACTATACGTTGCCTCTTTGCCAAGGCCAATATATACTGGGCACTCGTACATTTGCCTACAGGGACAGCCTCAGAGGGTTTCTCCTCCAAGTTCCCCTGTGCCTGTAGAGACCTTGGCAATGGTAGGGGGCTGTGTCCCCCTTCCCTGTGATGTTCCTGCCACACCTGTTTCTGCAGGATCATATTGCGTAGCGTGGCAGATACTCTAAACATGTGTGCACATGTGGCTGGAGAGTACTGCAGGACTCCACCAGATATGTCAAGGCAGTGGAACCTTGACTTGAGCAGCCCAAACACATGCTCTACGATGTTCCTAGTTTCTGTGTGTACTTCATTATGACATTCTTCAGTGTGTGTGTGTGTGTGTGTGTGTGTGTGTGTGTGTGTGTGTGTGTGTGTGTGTGTGTGTGTGTGTGTGTGTGTGTGTGCATTTCTGATGGGTGTCATCATCCACAGTTCTAGTGCGCTGCCAGCATTGCCCACAAGATGGCCATATGGGATGTCCCCCCTGGCAAATGCCTGGTACAGCTGGGATGCTTGCGAGATGTGGGAGTCATGATAACTGTCAGGGCTGCCATCACACCCACTGATGATAATGCCCTGGGCATTGCACATGACCTGGCAGTTGATGGAGTGATACCCCTTGCAATTGACGTAGACTCTACTCTCTTCACAGGTGGTGCTTTGATGTGGACATGACTGCAGTCTAAGGCACTCAGTACCTCTGGGTAGTGTGCTACATGGTGGAAGAGACACATATTGCTGGACCTCTCCTCAGAGGTGCTGGAGAAATGAATGTGCTCACTGGCATATCTTAGCATAACATCCCGGAACAGGTGGAGCACCCTGAATGAGGATCCCTGTGAGACCCCGCATGATGTCCCCAGTAGGTCTTTGGAAAGTAGCTCTAGCTAGTATTCTTAAGGCTACACATACCTTTGTATCCACTGGGATGGGTTCCCCTCTGTTGGCTCTGGGTCTGAGGTGAGGGCAGCACAGCTCGGTGAGTTGCTGAAGTATGTCCCTGTCCACCCTTTATTGTTCTACTATCTCCAACTCATGTAGCC
>NC_056738.1:492549204-492591704 GCF_019279795.1 Protopterus annectens
CTATGCATTTTTTGGCGTTTAACTTCAGGCCATGGCTCTGGCACCAGTTATCCGTTTCTGTGAGGCCCTTCTGGAGGATATCTGTGTCATGTGTATGTTTTAGGCCATTTAGACATAGAAAGGTCACTCGATCTCATGCTAATGAAACAAATTCATCAACTATAACTCCCCCTACCATTGCTAGGGAACAGGTCCTTAATGCTCTGTCTAAGATCAAGAATACTACATCAGTGGGCCCAGATAATATCCCAGGATGCCTTCTAAATAGCATGAAACATGACCTATCAGGGCATATGGAATTTCTATTTAACTGTAGCCTCCAAACAGGCTTTGTGCATCATGAATGGAGAAAGGCAACAGTCATCCCTCTGCACAAAGGTGGGCCATCTACAGACACTAGAAACTACAGATCCATAAGTCTCACTAGTCTTATATGTAAATCCATGGAAAGAATTATCATGGAGATGATCAATAAAGATATAATAAACCTCCAGACACTGGACCAAACCCAGTTTGGTTTCATCAAGGGCATATCATGCATACCCAACCTGGTGGACTTCTTTGAGAAGGTTACCAAAGCAATGGATGATGGGAAAATTGTTCACACTGCTTACCTTGACCTGTTCAAGGCATTTGACACAATACTCCACTTGGGCATTGCTGATAAACTCAAGAGGTTCGGTACAAGCCCATATGTCACCCAGTGGATAGCCAACTGGCTCACAGACAGGACCAAGGAAGTTAGAATTGGGGAGTCCACCTCTGTAAAGAGGCCAGTCACAACTGGAGTCCCTCAGGTATAAGTTCTTGGACCACTTATTTTTGGCGTTTACTTCTCAGTAGTCAAGGCCAATGTCAGTGGTGTCTGGCTGACTAAATTTGCAGATGACTGCAAATTAGGAGCTGTCATTGAATCTCACACTGATACAAATGTTCTCCAGCAGGGGCTGACACAAACAACTGGTGACAGAACCATGGACTAAAAGTAAATGCCAAGAAATGTAGTAAATGCCTATGAGCCTATAAACAGCAGCTACTATTTTCAGGACAGATAAAGAAAATGGTACATAGAAATGAGAAATCACCTTTATTTAAAGAGACCCAGCAGCTGGGAGATTTTTTTATCATATGTCACCTTTAAGCTAAATGTGCAGTGATGGAGCTGCACTTATATGTGCTTCCTTATCTGTGGTGTGAGTAGTTATACCCTCCTGCCAGGTGGTACTGCTGCACTGACAGTATCTACCCTTGTACACCTTCCCTGCCCACCCCACCCCACCCCAACAACAGTTTTACTTATTAATTCCCCATTTGTACCAGCCATGTCTCAGATAATGCAGAGCCACTCTAGGACCAGGGTCTCCTGCAGCACAGACAGATATCCTACCTGTGAATTAGCCCACTGAGACTGCCTTTCTGATTCCTACTAGTTTAACTGATTTTGTTTTGTGTCTTCTTTCTTTCTATAACACTATGTTTTTTCTTCTTTGATGCCATCTCATTTTTTTAACTGTTTGCTTGCCTTCTGATGATTTATAGATTTGTTTCACACAAAAAACTTAATAGGCCATCTGTGAGTCACTGCAGGAGTTTCAGTTTCCCTTCATTTTCACTTTTTTTTAATTCAAGCAAGTTTCATAACTCTCATCTTACATAGTCATATATCACAGACGAAAAGTGAAGACTCTATCCTCACAAATGAAAGTTAGGGTAAATGCATCAATTCAGAAAGTATTCTCACACAAATGAAAGTTGGTGTGAATGCATCCATTCAGACAGCAGGTTTTGTGTTTTAAGCCTCCGGCATGACTGCAGTCAAGAAAAATGTATAAGCACCACCTTCTGTTATGCTTTTAAGCAGAACAAAAATCATGCAGAGCAAAAGCAAGCAGTCCAAATGAGCAAACCTAGATAAATTGAGAATGGTGCTTAACTGAAAAATACCTTTTGGCATTTGAAGCAAAATTAAGTGAGATGTCCTCTCTACACATTCACATTATTGTGCCTTAAACATCGCATCACCTTCCCAAATCAAAGAATACAACATTTACTGCTATTTTTAACTGTTTCCACATCAAATAATGCAATTTAGACAAAGAGAAAGTATTTCTCAAACATTCAGCTTCTACAGCTGTAAAGCACATACTAGTTAATGTATATTTACTTTTCTGGCTTTATCTATTTATTTATGTATGTTTTTAAAGGGTAGTAAACTAATTACAAATGACACTTCTAGATGCACCCCAAGTGAATGCAAGTACAGATATAAAATAATTATAAACAGCACAGTAGTAAAGCTGTCAGCCTGTTCTATCTCTGTAGCTCAGAAAAAAAGAAAAACAAAGCTATTCTTCATATTGTCTAGTAGATAAAGATGGTAGTGAAATGCATTATCTTGTGGTTGGCATAAAGGAATAAATGTATCCAGTCTGAATCCAAGCTGGTGTGCTACTTAAAATTCTTTTTACAGTGCCATTAAGAGTGCCGTTAAGTTACAGGCTATAAATATCAGTAAGAAAAAAGAAAGCTGATTTAAGTAAAAAATAAAAGAGCTGGAATTATTACTGACTTTAGAGGGACTTATGCAAATTGATGATAATGACTATGCATCTGGAATTCAGGTATGGCACTCCTTTGATGTAGGCATTATCCACCGTCCTCTCTGTTCATTTCTAAAAGGTAGTTATTTAAGCACAGTAGGAAGTGATAATGTGGGTAAGAGTGTGCATCATGGAGAAAGCATGAAGATTTGCTGAATGCTGAGAATGAGGTGTAAACTTAAAAGGCAGCTTAAATTGCAGGCCAGGGACCAAAGAAAAGAGCCTGTCTCAAAATGGAGGAGAGGAAGTGAAGAACAATGGCTTTGGATAGAAATGAGAAACATGCAGTGTGACTAAATACAATATAGCTTGAGATATGCCCCAGGATTCAGCAAGCTCTGCAAAGTGTGCAGGAACAGTGCAAGAGCTGCTGCAGGCAATATGGCTGCCGTGCGATCCGGGAATAAGCTCCCGGGATGTGCACGAGTGCTCCTGCACTATTCCTGCATGGACACAGCCCCTGTATGGTAATTACTTCATTTGCTGGTGAAAACCATGCAAATGAAGTGAATTAGCAATCCAGGAAGCAGGCAGATGTCCATGCAGGAAGAGTGTAGACTGCAGAAATGTATTCCGCCAGTAGCTGAATACATGTCTGCAAATTACAAAACAGAGGCATGATAGCTCATACAAATGCATGTATTAGAAGGGTTAGGCATGCCAAAGGCCAAATATATGGTCATAGGCATGAAAAATAATTTAAAAATGATAAAAATAAGCTTTTTGTTTTGTTCGCCGATTTTGGCCGTTTAAGGGCAGGGCAGCGGTGCACAAATGGGATCGGCCCGAAAATAATAAACAAAAGCTGGAAATAAGCTTTTAAACCAAAATCATAATTTTCCCATAATAGTCAATGGCATGCATAACACAACAAGACCATGGGATAGTGGTTACTAAGGGGGAAGGCTGAGTGTCAGTGTTGTAATCATGCATTAGCAGTCAATCCCATGCAAATGAGGGCAATGATAGTGAATCACAGATTCCCCTCAGTGTTAGCTTGAACCCAACCGTGTAGGTGCAGTAAGACCACGGTGTAAGCCTAAGAGCTAGATGACTTCATAAGGGGGTTTATCATGCATGCTATAAGCTTACTAGAGCTTTGTGGCCCTTGATTGCCCTTAGTTAAGCACAACTAAACAAGGGGGGGGGGGTGTCTGAAGCTGCCTAGCAGTCTTTACATTGCCTAAATGGGTGTGCGCGCTGTGCACTGGGTTTTAAACAAAAAAAAAAATGAAAAAAACAGGAAATAGCAGCTCCGTTCACATCTGAGCACTGGGTTTGTGCAGCGCACCTTGGGGCTTAAACAGGAAGATAATGGCAAGGGAAAACAGCAGTAGGAAGGTAATCAAAGAGAACTAGCATAGCTGGCAGGTGAAATGTATCAGAACAAGCCAATTACACAGGCAGAAGCCAGCTCAGCACACTAATATAAACTAAGCAAACACCTTTCCCTCTGGTTTTTCCCACAAACTCTACACCACCAGTGTACATAAACGGGGAAATTTTACTTAACAAAAGCAACAAAATGATAGGGGCTGCTTTTGCTCTCATAACTCAACATGTGGAAGAGGCTGAGGGTGGTGAGGATGACAATGCTGATGACCAACCCACACTGAGGAAAAGGAGAAGACTGTACAGACCCAGGGTAACCTACCAGGGGCTACATGAGCTGGAGATAGTGGAGCGCTATAGGGTAGACTGAGACCTCCTACAGCAAATTGTTGAGCTGTGCCGGCCACTCCTCACACACAGAACCTACAGAGGGGAACCCATCCCAGTGGATACCAAGGTATGTGTAGGCTTAAGAATACTAGCCACAAGTACCTTCCAAAGGCCAACTGGGGATATCATGGGGATCTCACAGGCATCAACATCCAGGATACTCCACCAGTTCCTGGATGCCATGTCAGCACATGCCTCTGAGCACATATATTTTCACAACACCCGTGAGGCATTGACTAGCAATATGCATCTCTTCCACCAAATAGCAGGATACCCTGAGGTAGTGGGTGCTATAGACTGCACGCACATACACATCAAAACTCCACCTGGTGAGTGGGGTAGGGTCTACATAAACCGCAAGGGCTTCCCCTCCATCAACTGCCAGGTTGGTGCGATGCCCAGGGCATTATAATGTGTGTGCTGGCAACCCTAGAAGCTATCATGACTCCCACATCTGGCATATGATGCAGCTGTACCAGATATTTGCCAATGGGGCCATCCCATATGGCCACCTAGTGGGGGATGCTGGTTACCCACTGGAGCCATGACTGATGACACCCATCAGAAATCACACACACCCGAACAAGAACTTCATTATGAGGCACACGCACAGACCAGAATCATAATAGAGTGTGTGTTTGGGATGTGCAAGTCACGGTTCCAGTGCCAGGACATATCCGGTGGAGCCTTGCAGTACTCTCCAGCTACATGTACTCAAATTGTAATTGCATGTGCCATGCTACACAATATGATCCTGTGGAAACAGCTACAGCAGGAACAGCATGGGGCAGGGCCACACAGCCCCCCACCATTGTCAAGGCCAGCACAGACACAGAGTGACTCAGAGGAGGAACAACCTGAGCCTTCCCCTGTAGGCAGAAGGAGGTGTGCCCAGTATGCCCAGGCTTTGGAAAAGAGGCAACACATAGCACATACACTGACACAGTAGGAACCCTGGGAATGACACCTCTCTCTGACTCGCACATACAGTAAAAGTGATGCCAAACATGACACTACCTGTGCTTAACCATGTATAATGAGTGTATTATGTGCATCTGACATAGTCAGCCCTCCAGCACCATCCTCAATACTGGCACAGCCACAAGGTAAGTTACTCTCACTATCAATTGCTGAATGGAGTAGTATGTTCTGCTACTTGTATCTATGGTATGGATGTGAGCATGTAAGGGAATCGGGTGGCTGAATGGGATGGCAGCAGATAGTAGACACTTATATGGCAGCATGAAATCCATAACAAATACTGGTGTCAACATAGTAGGCAGTACTAGACAAGGTGACAAATCCCACTGCAGGACATGTGGTGGGCCAAATGTGTGTCCATAGGACACACACATGTATGTCAGTGAGAATCACATACCCAACAACAGTCTCAGCCAGCAGGACAAGTGTAGATGACCACAAAGAAAGGCTGTGCTAAGGCCTCCGATTGATGGCAATGGAGAACAGCCCCCCTCCAGACCTACACAGATAGACTACAACAGCTCAGGCAGTGGGATGCTAGTTCTGAAGGGTAAGAAGTCTGAAACTGAAATGTAGGTCAGTAAAACTTAAGATCTGTACTACACTGATATGCCTGAAGTCTGCATGATAGGTCAGAATACAGAATAAAATGGAAGCCAGTAGAGTACCTGAAATATCAGTATGGTCATAGCAAATGTTTACAATTGTCAGGTGTGCCCACCCCTCACAACACTATGTAGAAATGTAGTAACATGTAGTGTGGATATAATAACAGTGGAGCACAGATTACCTGTGCTGACCATATTATCAAGATAGATTGCAACACATGTACAATATGCAGGGCTCTGTGTGTTAGGTTGTTGTGAGTTGCATATTGTGTGAAAGTGGTCAGCATGTAGGCATGAAGGGTTGTGTCCTAGTGGCCAATGGTCAGTACTGTTGATGACAGGGCCAGGTTCTAACAACTGCAGTGCCAAACACAATGCATCCCATAAAGACACAATCCAGCAGTAATCCATACTAATTGTTCAGATGTAATATCTGTCACCATCTGAAAGATGGACATGGCATGAATGTGGCCCCAGACATACAAACAGTACACAGGTGGAAGTACCCTAGACAGAGAGTACATAAAATGTTACTCTCAAATGGACACACCTTTGGAATATACAGGTTAGTAGCACATTAGTTGTCTGTGTAGTACGGAATACTGATGTAGTCTGGCCAAACACTGGCAAACCACAAAAGGCACATTTATGAAGTACTGAGAAACCACTGATGTCACCACACAAGCCAGCATAAGGGGAATGCCCTGCGTATATCTGTGAATCAGCTGCAAGTAGCTTCCATAGCACACATGCACTCAGCTCACCCCACCATCATCCACAGGTACCTCACAGATCATATCCCTGCTGTTGGCAATGAGTACCATATGACCCCCACTTCTGTATGGGAATACCCACAGAATACAGCATGCTGAAGAGGTGTCCCATGCAGGTGTGTCCCTAGCTGTAAGCAGCACCTTGCCAGCATCCACACCAATGGATTAATAAGGACAGAAAATATTGCCATTAACACGTTGCACACCTATCCTGTCACCCCAGGGGGATACAGTGGCTTGCAGCCTGGGACTGAAGGAGTGATAGAATGTACTGACCTGTTACAGATGGCCTGCATCACTACAAAATGCCCTATAGTCCTCTGTCAAAGGCCTGTGTCTCACCTGTACTGCCAATGTATGTTATCTCATGGAGTCCCAAATAACGACAAGACACATTCCACAGAGCACAAATGCAAGGCCATTTTGAAAAATCCCAGTAGCATGTCCAACATGTCCTACTGCATGAACTGTGGACCAAACCCTAAACACTGCTTGGATGAAGTGATAACTATAGGGATACTTATCAGATATTGCTTGCATAATGTTAGGAAGAGGATAGAATAACAGGGGGGGTAGAAGCATGGATGCCATGGAGTGTTCATAGGTTCATAGGTAGGTACTAGGCTATTGGCTCTGGGGCCTATAGAAGCCCAGCCAAAAAGGTAACCTGGCTTTTGCCACCCACCTTTGTGAAGTCTGAAACTGTGATGTGTGCCCATACTATCCCTGCCTGCAAACACAGGAATGGGTGGCTACAAACTTGCTCATAAACCACAATGTGAAGGGGTAATGACCAGATATATGAGCCCTGCCTCTGGGTAACCTGTGTGAATCTGTACAGCGGAGAGGTATGGCCATTCTGTCATGTCGAGAGATGTAAAAGCATGGGATCCTCAGCCACCACAGTAACAAGGTGCTGGCCTATTTACACAGACCCATCAGCAAGTGTCTGCAGCTCCCCCTCCAGAATGGCATGATTGTGCAAGAATAGGTAGGCTGCAGACCGCAATACTGGACACAGATTCATTCATCTTGTATTCCCCAGGAAATTACTGCAAGCAAATACGTATATCTGTAAGTAGTTGACATAATACATGACAGTGTAAAACAGTGCATATGTCTGAATATCTCTGCTAACACCAAAACCATGTAGCAGAAGCAGCACAGACACAACTAGTTACAGTATCCCACTATCCTTTGCCCATTGTGACCCCATATTGTCAACCTATCTACAGATATCCTGAAGAAACAGGTTGCTAGCTGTAGGTGTAGAACGCAAATGCCTGCACTGGAGTACAGCCTACCTGGAATGGACTCACACATTCAAAACAGAAGGTCATACTGGGCATGTTCCCACACAGAGAAACAAAGCCCATGTCTGGCAACAAAATACAGAAGGGTCATACTGGGCATGCTCCCACACTTAAGATATGAAGCCCATGTCTGGCAACAAGAGTGGACTATACATATCTGTCATTCACAGATGTCTGTTCACACACTCCAATTGCACACCAGTCATGCTTTGCACATACATTGGATAGGAATACATACATATACCCAAGTACAACACACTATAATATGTCAAACATGCACAAACATAAACGTGAGGAGCAGAGAGACAGACAGTGACAAAGAGCTTCCCATCATGAGGCCTGACCCACCCAGCACACATCCAATTGGCCAGTATCACATGATGTGCCAATGTCTATCACTGTAGACATTTGCTTCTGGTAGCCTTCAGCAGAATAGTGTCTGTGGTGCTTGTGATAACTGTATAACATGACAGTACAAGTCACTATTTATCTAGCAGTTGTATACACAGTCCTGTCAAATGTAAAGTTGTGTGTGACTGAGTGTTGTGTATGTGTTTCCAGAGGAATGTTTTATGGCCCGTTCACACACATTGCACTCCCCATTGCCCTAGTTCAGTTAGCCTGCTGATGTCAGTCACCTTGAAATACTCCTTTGGACAATAACTGTCCTTATAAGTTCTGTGGCACATGCAATAACTGTGTAATGCTATAGTGTGATGTGTTAGTTAGGTAGGAGTTCTAATCCCAGACATGGCAGCTGTGAACTTTTGTGCCTGTAGAGAACAATGCTTCTGAGGCCATTCACATTCACTACACCTTCCATTGCCCTACTTTAGCAAGCCTACTGATGTCAGTCACCTTGAAAAACAACTTTGGAGAAGGGCTAGCCTTATAAGCTCTGTGGCTCATGCTATAGGGTGAGAGTTCTAATCCCAGACATGACAACTAAGAAACTATGTGTTTGTGTGTGTAGAGATCAATGCTTTTGAGGCCATTCACAGTCACTACATCTCCCATTGCCCTACCTTAGCAAGGCTGCTGATGTCATTCACATTGAAATACACCTTTGGAGAATGGTTAGTTGTATAAGCTGCATGGTGTGTGCGATAACTGAGTAATGCTATAGTGTAATGTACTAGTTAGGTTGGAGTACTAATCTCGGACATGGCAACTGTGGATCTCTGTGTGTGCATCACAAGTAATGCTTTTAAGGCCATTCACAGTCACTCCACCTTCCATTGCCCTACTTTAGAAAGGCTGCTGATGTCATCTACCTTGAAATATACCTTTGGAGAACAGCTGGCCTTATAAGCTCTGTCGTGCATGCCATAAATGTAAAACAATTTGTAGCAATAACTGCACAGCTATGGGTTTGAATTCCATCTGTGGCAGGTGCCTGTGTGTGTATCTCAAAGTTTTTGTCCTTATTTACAGCCAGTACACATCTCAGAGCCTGACTTTAGCAGTCCTGCAGATATCACCCACCTTACAAGTATCTGTTGTGAAACCTATCCCATGTTAGGTCAGTGGAGCATGTGGTAAATGTGTAACATAATGGTCCATAAAGGTTGTTAGGTAGTAGTTTGAGCCTCATCCCTGGCAAATGTAAATGTATGATTAGGGTGAAATCATTTTTGGGATCTCTCACCCACTACATCACCCAGTGCCAGTATTTACAAGGGCTGGTGATGTTCCTCACCTTAGAAGTACCTTGGGACAACATCCATCCAATAAGCTCCATGGTGGACATGATAAATGCGGTATACTGTAGTAGCAATACATAGCAAGGTAGGGGTCTGAATCTCAGTACTGACAAGTGTGTGTGTGTTTGTCATCAGTATCCTGTGTGGAGGTTGCTGCGATTGTGTAATGAGAGGATTCATTGTGGGGTGGGTTTTGCTACATTCTTATATTGAGGACCTACTATATGTCACAATGTCCATCTTAAAAGGACAACAAATGTCAAACAGCAGAGAGGCTGGTGTAGAGAATCCATAGCCCTACATGTGGCATTGTGGATCTGTGAACAATATAGGCAACCTTTGTATTACCCAGAGAACACTCTCCACCCATGTCTCATATGCAAACACACTTGGCTGGGCAACAACCACTATACTGGTAGTTCCCTGCATATTGCCCACAGATAGTAACCATGGTGTGATTGCAGTGGACAACATGCCTGTTCACCACAACACTGCCACTGACATCAGACTGTACTGTGATGTGTAACATCTCCTGAATAAATGTGTGTTATCCAGCAAATAAAAGGACATGGCATCCTGTTCCATCCTTACATTAGGCAAATAATTGCTTACAGTGGTCCTTTGCTATGTTCACCACTGGACACCTGCAACAACTATAAGTCTGCAAATGCAACCCACAAAGGGATTACCATGCCTTATACATATGCCTTGTATGGACAGATGCCACTAACTCCACTGAATATTTGTATCATGCTGTCAATGTAGGTGCAGGCACAAACTCAGTTCCATAGCCAGTTCTCATCACATGAAGTCAGGAATGCCACATCAGATGATAACAATCTGTCCACCCAACATGCCCCAGAGATTTCAGGTACACTTCTACATGTCAAAGAACATGCATGTGGGACATGTGCACAGCCCAGACACTGTCCATGTTGCGGAATATAGATCACATACATGGCAAACATTGCACAGCACTGGTCACCCACAATAGTAACCCAGATGAGTGGATGGTTAATACAATACCCACCTGTGTGGGCCAATCCAGAGATTACACCCCTGAGTCACACTGCAGACCATTGTCATGTGTCCTGATACCAAGGTATACCCTTTGCCTAGCCTTGTACAGCCTTCTGGCACAGTCAACTACTACACACCTGTGAAGCAATGAACTCATGCATGTCAGTACTGGCAAGTGTGTGTGTGTGTGTGTGTGTGTGTGTGTGTGTGTGTGTGTGTGTATGTGTGTGTGTGTGTGTGCGTGTGGAGATTAATGATTTTGAAGCCATTCACACTCACTATACCTCCCATTGCCCTACTGTAGCATGCTTTCTGATGGCAGTCATCTTGAAATAACTTTTTGTCCATGAATCAGCCTGATAAGCTCTGTGGCACATGTGATACCTGCATAATACTGTAGTGTAGATAATTAGGAGTTCTAATCCTGACCCTGCCAGCTGTGATAATATGTGTGAGTCCCTGAGAGAGTGTGGTTGTGTCTTCCTTGACACCTGGTTTAGTGGACAGCCACATGTACTACACTTCCTGTATCCCTCATTTATCACTGTTGCTGATGTCACTCACCTTCAAAGATACCTTTGGACAACTCTCCAACACGTAAGCTCCATGGCGCATGCAATAACTACATAGCAATACATAGTCAGGTAGGGGTTTAAAACCCAGTACTGGGAAGTCTGTGTTTGTGTGTATTATCAGTGTCCTGTTGGAGTGATGGTGCAATGACAAGGTCCATTGTAGTGTGGCTTTTGCCACATCATCATATAGAGGAGGTACATGTCCCATTGTCAACATTACAAGGCCAACATTTTCCAAACATTGTAGAGATTCTAGTCAACAATCCTCAGCCATAAATGTGTACAGCCATGTGCAATTACCATGTGACAGTATGGATTAGTACACAATATAGGCAACCGTCATAATGCCCAGATACCACTCTCCACCCATGGATCATACACAAACATGCTTAGCTCTTACTCTCCTACTCCCTTCCATTCTTACTTTGTCTCTGTCTGTCTCTCTCACTCCCTCTCTGGTGGATGTGGAAAAGTACACCTGCTTTGCTTAGGCAGCAGCTTGTATTTTTTAAGTGATGCTCATGATCAGCTGATGGCCTGTGCATAAATTGCAGTCCCCCACTAGCTGATTGCATGTGGAATAGCTGTGGTATCATTCTTATAGCCGATTGCATGGAAACACACTCCTATAACTAAGCAATTCATGTGAGTGTTGGCCCTTTTCATTCACTGTGAGCAGGACTTCATATGGGTGTTTGACAAACAGCAACACAGAGGGCAGTTGGATATACCTCTTACAACATACACTGTGGAGACAGGCCAATAAACAGGAGGGGAATGTTCCAGACATGAGGACAGAATGTAAGTATTGCTCTTCTACATTTGAAGTAATGTTGGTTCAACAGGGTTTGTGTGGATATTGCTGTTCTACATGATTTAATATCTGTCATGACAGTATTATGTGGTTGGGGAAACTCACCTTTAGGGCTATCTGCAGACTGGCCAGTGTTTGGAGTCTTACATGTGTTGTGTTACCCACACATTTCCTATCTTTAGAAATCCAGTAGCATACTCTGAGGATTGCAGTCAGTACATGGTGACAGCCATGTGAGTTACTGACTTCATATCCCTCAGTAGACATATATCACAACAAACCCTGTTACACCAGTAAATGTATGGGTTCATCACAGCAACATGTCAATATTGGCCCCGTGTTAGTTCCTCCAGCCACAACTCTGTCAACCTTTGTACATATGTCATGCAGTAAGAGGTGCATATGTTCAGTACATCATTATTTACTGACATCATACCTGATAAATAACAAGCCAGTGAGATATCAGACTGCTAGACATGTTATGTATAGTAGGCCTTATATTTGAGGACGAAACCTGGACATTCTGTTGTAGTGTGTACAGTAGTGAAGTCTGTGTACTTATGGTGATTGTCGACAGAGTGTGTAATGTGAATATGTACCTTGGCATGTGTAGAGACTGTGGTAGATGTCATTGTTCTTGGACCTGTTCTATGTGATGTTGCATGCTGCTGCAGTGTATGGTACCCTATCGGTGTACATGTTTGTAGGGCCAGACTGACACATGTCCCATACCACAGTCAGGTATCAGAATACACTTCTGTATTGGCCCAGTATATGTAGGGTTAGTGTGTGAGTGGCACATATGAGGATGGTGTTGTTCACACAGTCCATATACTGTAATATTAAGTACGGTTACCATATGTGACTGTGGCTGTGTTCAGATTGGTCGTGGGTATGCACTTTCACACAGGTGTCTGTTACTCCGTGCTCTTACATGCCTGTAGACCATGCTATATATGCAGGTACATGTGTATTCCTACATACGAAATGTAGGCCAGTGTTGTGGCAGTCTGCCTGTAGTTTGCACAGTGCTTTGTGACATGCCTAGCAACTCAGTGTATTTACCCAGTGTAATGTTAAGTCCAGATATTTGTCAGATGTACTGTTGCCAGGCCACCATAACTGTTGTGTATTTCTGACAAAGCAGTGGGATGCTGTACAGATGTAAGTCACTTACCAGTGGGTATTATGTGGGCTTGTGACCTCTGCTCCTCTGGTTATTATGTGTCAGGACAGATAGGAGTGTATGAATGCATAAACTATGTGAGCTTATCTGTTCCAGTATTTTCGTGATATCCCCATTTACATGGCTGTAAACATCCACTTTGTCAGGCTTGGTCCACATGTCTTGCACTAAGGGGTGCTGTGTATACCTCTGGAGTGACCAGAGTGTGTCAGACTATCCACATTTATTGGTCATATGTCTGCTGTATTCCACAGGATCATTACTGTGATTTGTGTGGTACTGTACTATGATGATCTTATGATGTCTGTCAGTAACTGATGGCATAAATGTCAATATCAGATGCGACTTCCCACACATTTCTGATAAGACAACCCCTGTTATAGTAGCAAACGTCTACATTTATACCTGCAGTACTTACATGACATCCCCTTGCACTAACAGGTTGTGACTATTGGTGCTGAGGTATGACTCCACTACATGTTATGGACATATGTTATACATATATATGTGTGTGTGTGTGTATATATATATATATATATATATATATATATATATATATATATATATATATATATATATATATATATACACACACACATATATATATATATATATATATATACACACACACACACACACACACACACACACACACACACACACACACACACACACACATATATATATATATATATATATACACACACACACACACACACACACACACACACACACACACACACACACACACACACACACATATATATATATATATATATATATATATATATATATATATATATATATATATATATATATCTATACACACACACACACACACACACACACATAGTATATGCATATATATATATATATATATATATATATATATATATATATATATATACACACACACACACACACACACACACACACACACACACACACACACACATACAGATAGATCTATATATGTCCATATATATAACGCAATATACAGATGTATAGCAATACGTATATATATATATATATCTATATATATATATATATATATATATATATATATATATATATATATATATATATATATATATATATATATATATATCCATATCCTTATGTGTAAACATGACTGCTGTATATACCTTCCCAGATGTATCACACCGTATTTATCTGATATGTGTGTATTTAGATACAACAACATACTTGATTCAACACTAATATCACTAACAAGTACTGCACAATTGTAGAAGTCAAAGCAGTTGTTCACTGCTATTCAGTATGTGTACTGACAGATATAGTGGAAAAAAAACAACAAACTTTTTCACAGATGTGATGGCTTAGTGGTTAAGTGCTGTGACTATAGTGTCCAGTGTCTTAGGTTCAAGACTTGCAAGAGCTGTTTATTTTGTTGCTAGGCAGAGCAAGGGCTGTTGAATACAGAGTGGTTAAGGCCATTTTGAACAGCTTGATTACATTCCAGTCTGAAAAATAGCAGGGTAATAACATTTTTAATAATTGTATTTAATTCCATGTACATAACATGCATCTATGTGCAGTCATTACAGTAGTAAGGGGTGTGAGTTTACTGTCTGGGACACCTGAGGATATATGGCTTATACAACACTCTTTTCCATTTGAATGTGTTACATACATGGGTAGTATCCCAGGTTATATGCAGTCACACTGGCATGTAGTGTATCATTATGTTACTACTGTTGACAGTGTTTCCCAAGTAAGAGTAGATTGCAGATTGTAGTACTGGAACCAAACACCCTTGCATGCAAAGATGGACTCTGAGTCCTCACTGTCGTGTTCTTGGTGTGTGAGCTGTGTGTCATTAAGTATTTCCTACTGGATATTGATCTGACATGTGGATATTAACTGTAGTCTACTGTGTGTATAGGACATGTCACTGAGGGCTGCTGTCATGTAGTAATGGCATACCTTTCAGTGTCAGACGTCTATCTGTCAATACAGTCATCCTAATGCATAACCAGTTGGCTATCTGATGTCTGTCTGTCCTCTGTACAGATGTGCAGATGTCAGGCATCCATCTTGGCTGCTTACAGGCAATCTATGCTTGAGTGACACTGACATGTCTGCCCAGCTGTGTTATGAATGCCACAGCTAGGAATCCCCACCCTGTATGCACCACATGCCATAGATACCTCAACTACACTACCACAGTTGACAGAAAATGTTTGAGTACAGATCTCCAAGACAGACACTGACCATGTTTTGTAATACATGTTGCATACATGTCAACTGGAGCACCTCACTGGCCATCTGCATGAGGCAACCAGATGATTGGATGTTGCATTTAACTCTCACCCTGTGGATCACTCCCTTGGCATCAATTGATAGATGGCATGCTGGCAAATGGCAGGTGGCTTGATACCACTGTACACACATCCCCTACTCTTCCAATCTCTCCATGGCCAATATTTATTTTATTTATTTATTTTACATTTGCTGACCGGGATAGTTCAACTGGATTAATGTCCATTTTCAGTGGAGGCCCGGGGAGAAAAGCTCCAAGGTAGACAGGTAAGTAATAACAAAGAAGGCATATTACAGATAAGATATTTACAAACAACATAAGCAGACATGAACAGACAATATCACAAGTTTGAGTTACCCCTGGTAACAGTCAGGGAAAAAATAAACAGTAATGTGTTTAATAGATTATATACATTCATGATGAGAGTTAGCAAGGCTTATTACAGTGGCAAAGCCAGTTTAGTGCCAGATGTTGTTTGAGTTTAGCTTTTGATTGGGATAGGGAGGAGAGCAAAGTAATGTCAGCTGGAAGGAGGTTCCTTGCTCTGCCTGCAGAGTTTGCAAAGAGGGAGTCACTGGCTACATTGTTAATTTTAATTGTCTTAATTTGTAGTCTGTTTGAGGATCAGAGCAGTCTTGGATTGTTGTAGGGGGTGATAATATTTTTAAGAGCTGGCGTGTTATCTGGATAATAGAGGATTTTATTAGCCATAATCATAAGGTTATATTGGATTAGACTGGTAAGTTCTAGCCACCCAATCTGTTTTAGGTTGATGCAATGGTGTGTCCTAAACGGCAGGCCAGTGGCAAACCTGGCAATGTGATTGTAACAGATTGAGAGTCTATTAAGTACAGTTTTATTTAGATTAGAGAGAAAGGGGGGATGCATATAAAAGTGTTGAAAGCAGGTGAGAGTGAGCTATGGCAAACATAGCTGGAGGAGTTAGGAAGGTTTTTATTCTATACAGTGACTCAATTTTTTATTGATGGTTTTGATAGTTTGGTTTACATGAATGTCAAATTTTAGGTTATTAGCAATAATTACTCCTAATAGTTTTGTAGAGGAATTGAGGGTGATTATTGTGCCATCTTTTGCATTAATGGTGAAGGTAAATGGTGTAGATCTTTGTGTTGGAGAGAATAACAGCATTTTAGTTTTTTGGGGATTTAGCAAAATTAGCCTTCAGAGAGCCAGTTTTCTATAGTATTAAAGATGGACTGGGTAACATACCTTAAGTCTGAGAGAGATGTGGCTGAGCAAATCAGGGTGGAATCATCAGCGTATTGGATACAGCTGACTTTCGGGATGACTGTATATAAGTTGTTTATAAAGATGGAAAACAGTAGGGGTCCTAATATGGAGCCTTGTGGTACTCCTAGGGTGTTAGGTAATAGGTTGGAGAGCTTGTTCTGCCAGAGAACAGCCTGCTGCCTCCCACTGAGGTAGGATTTAAACCATTGAATGGCACTGGAATTTAGACAGAAAGATTGCAGGGTGTGAATCAAAAGCTGGTGATCCACCATGTCAAATGCCTTTGAAAGATCCAAGTAGAGGGCTGAGGGTATTTGATTATTGTTACAATTATCATTTATGGTATTGGTAAATGCTAGTAGGGCTGAGGTTGTAATGTGGTGTGGACAGAAGCCGTGTTGAATATCAACCATGAGGTGATTCTGAATTAAGTGGTGCATGAGTTGTTTGTGTATACATTTTTCCATAATCTTAACTAGTGGAGAAAGTATAGCCATCAGTCTATAGCTGGAGAATTTAGTGGAGGAACCTCCTTTATGTAGTGGGATTACATAGGATGTTTTCCAAATGGTAGGAATTTTAGCTTCTGCTATGGTGCGGTTAATTAGTATTGATACTGGATAGGCAATGGCATCAGCTGATTTTTAAAGGTACTCAGCAGGGAGTTGGTCAGCTGAGAGTGTGGTGGGTTTTAATTATTTGAGCAAGGTACGGATAACTGATATGGACACTGGTTTGAAGCTGAATGAGAATGGGTTTATAGGGGTGGTATTATCAGGGCCAGTGGAGCTGGGAGGTAGTTGGCTAGCTAGGGCTTGAATTGTCTCTGTAAAGAAATGGTTAAAACTGTCTGAGACATCCTCAGGGGATTTATCAATGGTAGCGGTGGGGATAGGGGTAGACATTTTTCCAGGATGAAGTAGATTATTCAGACCTGCCCAGAACTTTTGAGGATTGTTCTGGTTTGCTGTCTGTAAATTACAGTAGTATTGTTTTTTGTCTTGTAAAATGGATTTTTTAGTCTCATTCCTAGCTTGCCTGTATTTAACATGATTGTAGGGGGTCTTTAGTGGAGCGCCATAGAGCCCAAATTTTGTTTCTGCTGGAAATTTTGAATCTAGATTCTTTAGACAGCCATGGGACAGTTTTTGCCTTTGTTCACTTGGAACGAGCAGGTGCATGCAAGTCAAGCATATCAAGAAATCTGTTGTTAAAATATGCAACTGCCTCTTCTAAGGAGAGGTGTTTTAGCATAGACCAGTTACAGGAGTTAAGTTCCTGTTGGAATTTGACAAGGTCAAATTTTTTTTATGTTTCTAACTTTCCTGAGTAAGGATTGATGAGGAATAATGACTTTTTGCTTAACTATATAAGTAAGAAGGTGATCACTCAGGTCATCGGGGAGGGTACCAGCAGTGTACAGTTGGGGGTTACTATTGGGAAGTACCCAGTTGAGTATGCTTTCTTTATGTTTGGGTTTACCTAGCCTGGTTGGGGTGGATATGATTTGAGTGAATGCATGCAGGGTAATGTGGGTGGTAGGGGATCCTGAGGAACAGGTACCCCAGTCTATGTTAAAGTCACTAAGTAATAGGGTTTCTTGAGGGTAATGACATGAAAGCCAGTGTAGGGTATCTTTGAGTGTGGCTATATTATTACCCAGGGGAATATATATACAGATAATGTTGATGCATTTACTTTTGTTAATTTGCAATTTAGTGGCCAGGATTTCTGAGTTAGTAATTTGAGGTGGTTGATTAACATCTATGGTCACATTCAATGCTGATTTGTAGAGTATAGCTACCCCACCCCCACCCCCTTCCTGGAAGCACAGTCCAGACTGTGTATATTATACCCAGGTGGTAACACTTCATTGTTAGTTGTGGTAGGTTTTAACCAGGTCTCAGATAGACAGAGAATCTCAGGGGAGTGGACAGCCAGGAGTGCATGCAGTTCATGTACCTTGCTATTAATGCTTCTAATATTGAGATGACAGGCCAGGGGAGAGTTGGTAGGTCTACTAATTATAGTTTTGTGGCTTAGGTGGCAGATAGAGGAGGTATATATATCAGAGGAGGATGGGCCAGGGTTGGGGTGAATGTCACTGCCAAGTGTAAGGCTAGGGCTATACTTAGTGATAAACTTCAGGAGTTTGTTTAAAAGTTTGCAATATTGTTTGGCTCTAGAGCTTATGTGCCAGGGGTTAGCATGCTGAAAGAGTGAACAAGGCTTAGGGTTGGACCCATTGTGATTAGTATGACTAAGGGTGGGATGCTTTACATCTGGTGTGATAGTATGGCCATTTGGGTACTGATAGTCAATAAGCATCTGGTTTTCATACAAGGTGATTACATAAGTAGCCAGCAGTATGGGTATTAGAGAATAGTGTAACATTATGAGAGAAGGAGTGTATTAGTTAGGATCTGTTATTCATATGACACAACAGGAAGATCTAAGGGTCACTTTAGAGGAAATAGAGAGGGTGGAGCAAATATGCTAGTTGAAAGCTGATAGGATTGTAAAACAGGTTGGACAGAATATGTAGGAGAAATCTGATACGATAGTGTAACAGGGGTGTGGTCTAGTACCTATAAATGTAGATGTAGTGGGGGCAGGTGAGAATTGGGGGCAGGGAGGGGAGTGGAGCGAGCCTGAGTGCAGCGAGGGTGAGCAGATAGGGGATAACACTGACTCAAAGTATATTCCTAGGCTTTAAGCTAGCATTTGCTATGTAATATTACCTTATATTACCTTAAGTTTTTAGTTATGCTTTCTATTTTGCACTGCACTTTGCACCAAAGTATAGACTTTGATTAGACTGTGTTTTGTGTACAAGCAGGGTATAATGTAGCTGTAGTTTATTGGTTTTGAATGTGATTTACAGGACTATGTGGGAGAGGAGAGAGTAAGTACAATATAGAGGGCTTTATATGAGGATATATAATATCTCAGAATGCTAGGGCAACTAGTGTAAAGTGAATATTTGGAGGGAGCCAAATTGCTATGGAGGCAGACTAAAGGTGCCTCTAGACCCAGGTCAGCAGTCTTCAGTACATAGGAGGTCCTGGTACACACTTCTGAATACCTGCACCTATGGACACCCAGTACTGACAAATGTGTCAGTATGCATTCATGAGAATAACAATGTCTGTGTGATTGTAGACCTGTAGTTGATAAATACCCTGTGGCCCTTCACACTCACTGCACCCCCCATTGTCATAGTTAGATATGGGTGCTGCTGTAATGGACATTACATGTACCTTGTTACACTCTTCACCCTATGGGATACCTGGAGCTTGTAGTACCAGTACAACCCTGTTGTACAAATGGGTAGATAGGCATGGGTTACCCTCTGAGTTCTGGCAAGTGTGTGTATGTGTGCAAGTGTATATATTTTAGGCTACAGCATTCTGAGGCCACATTCTCCTAATACAATACATCTTGCCACACAGTATAAGGGATAGTGATGTTGTTGACTGTAGGAGAGCCATGACAATGCATCACCATACTATCCCTATGGCATGTGCAATAGATGCATATTCCTGTACTAGCACTCTTAAGAAAGACAAGGGGTTGTATTGCAGTCCTGGTTAATGTGTGATGGTGGGTATGTCAGAGTATTATCATGGGTTTCAGTGAGTACAATATCCAATGTGGGGTGTGGGTGCTGGGTATACTGTCTTTACACCATGGTACCCCAGTACATGTCCCAAGGTCCACTGTATGGGGACCACTGTCACCATCAACGATACAGGTAACTAATTACACTATCCAGCCCAGTAAAGCATGTGCTGTGTGCAATGTATCTGTAACAGAATGGACACACTGACAAGGTAGTTAGCACTGATAAACCCAGGTCTCTCAGATGTGTGTATGACTGTTATGTGTTTGTCAATGTGTATATGACAGTATTCCACACTATGTGTTGTTCAAAAACAACAAGTACATCCCCCATTACCATACTGTACAAGGTCTGGTGATGTTCTTCACTTAACATGTAACCTGGAACACACCTCATCCTAAAAGCTGTGTGGTGTGTGCAATTAAGGCCACACACATTAATAGCATTACGTACCTAGGAAGGGGTTCTAGTCCCAGTGTTACCAAGTAAGAGTGTGTGTGTGTGTGTGTATGTGATGGGATCTACTTCAGTTTGCAGAATATACATGTCCCAGGAGGTCATCTGTCTGAGAACTGACTGGCAAATGCTAAGATTTCACAGGTATCATCCTGTGGAAATTCACTCCATCACAACTAGTAGTAGATGTGTAAATGCCCTCTTCCCCACTGTATAGCTGTACAGCTATACTGGGGTTGGTATATATAGGTGTAGATCTTGTGGACACAGTCACCATCATTACGGTTATTGTTGAGTGTATCCCCCCGTTTATTGGGCTGTAATACTGTACAGTTCATGTTAACAGGTTAAGTATTTGTCAATCACACTATCTGTGGTTCTACACCACCCCACACCCTCCAAAGGGTAGGGCTGTGCCACCCACACCGGCACACCTAGGTTTACCAAGTTGAGGATTGCACTACATTGGGGAAGAGGATATATACCCTGCCAGTACCATCGTCAATGACATTAAACTAGCAGACCGATTATTTCCCAGTGTGATGTTGTGCCTATTCCTGTCTTGGTGGAATTAAATAGGCTAAAATGGGTTCCTTGCAAAAGTACATACATCCATTTGTACAGTATTCTCTCTGTATTGCATCAACACCAAAGCCTCTGTGTGTGTGTGTGTTATACACAAACATCTGGTGTGTACCACACAATACACTTACCATTGTCCACTATAGAAGGGTTGCTGATATCAGCCACCATGCACTCACCTGTATTCACCCCTCAGACCTTTCAGCCATGTGGCACATGCAGTAACTGTTATACAGAGCTGTGACTTGTGGTCAGCTGTAGCCAGGATATGACACAGTCAAGGGTTCACCACAGTGACATACCCCTTGTAGGAAACAACAGCAGACCAACATCCTGTTGACACATGGACACCTACAACACAAACAGAATACATTATGGAGACCACAATCACTCAATGTTAATAACAGCTATAATGCATCATGGCTGGACAGCTACACATCCTGATATGTAAGCATTAAACTTTAGTGCTGAAAACATGTTACACAGCATTACATTGGTACATCATAGTACAGTCACCCTGTGCATCAGAACCATATTAGCCTGTCCCTGCATTGATGGTATGGATGACAGGGATGTGGCACATGTATCGTCATATACCCAGACTGTGTTGTGGGTTTGCCAGAGACCTAGTCTAAGCCATTCATGTGACATCATGTGTGTGCATTAGGGGGTTTCATTATTAATTGGGCTGTTGTGATATGGTGTGTGTAGGTATGGGGTTGCCCTAACTGTGTTCGTGATGTGTGTGTGTATATGCATGTGCAAAGTTCTGCCATGTGGCTGCCCTATACAGGGGTTTGTTGGACAGCTGCAGACCGTACCTGGCAGGGTGAGCAGTTCACAGACTCCAGCCATGGACATGAGAACTGTGCCTGCCAGAGGTTCCACAGGCACTACCAGGTACAAGCCATGATATGGTACTCTCCCCTGATGATGACATATGTCCGCTGGATTCAGGTCCCTCTTGGGACTGACCAGGGCCACATCCATGTGACCTGCTATGTTGTGGTGTGGATAGCACCTCCACTGCAGTGCTGGGGCTGGTACTGCCACTACAGGAGTTGCTCTGACTTCTTGCACGTCCATGTTGACCTCGAGCTGTTGGTGTTGGTGGCCTACGTCTATGTGGCCATCACACTACTCCCACCATATGCTCAAGCATAGACATTCCACGGTCAAAGATTCCCACCATCTCACCCAACTGTCTATCCAGGACCTCTGCAAAATAATGTTGGGTACCTGCAAGATCACAGATGTTGTCAATAACAGCTGAATAAGTAGCCCTCTGCAGCCTCAGACCTTGTCTGGTATACCGTTCCATATGTGCCTGCACTTCCATGATGGCCTGAAACATGCGTCTGGTGACAACAGATATGGCACTTCTGCCAGAGGCATGATGACCAGCAGCCCTCCTACGAGCACCCCTGTACATCTGCCTGTGTGGTACCTCGCTGGGCATCTGGCTATGGCTGCTGTGTCCAGACACACATGCCATAGACACCACACTGTCTTGTCCCATGCCACCACCTGCCAAGTGTCCCTCATCTAGGGCCACTGGTGATGGGGTATGTATAGGCAATGTGAATGTGTGTGGAATAACAGTGGGATGTAAAACAATGGCACAGCTTCAGCCCCAGACAACCCTGCCTGTGCCTCAACACACCTATCATCATTGTCGGTGTCTGTATGGACACTAACATCAGTTTGCCCTCAGGAGGGACACTGACCCACCTCTTAACCTGTGAGGGGAAAACACACACACACACACACACACACACACACTTACTTACAGGTGAGGTTGCACAAAGATATTACACACAGACCTCTCATTACCCATCTGTCAACATGCATAACATATGCCACTCAACAGCATGCACTGCAGCTATAGTCAATCCCTGTTATCAACATTATACATCTCTGTGATGCATGGGTTGTGTTAGTAGGTGATGCCCCTTCCCATGTAACACACTGCACCCATATACACAACATTGCTGTGCACCTGTTCAGCACCCTGGCATGTACTGTACACCATACCTCACAGGTGTACACACAATTGCTGAATGTGTATATGTGTGTTAGTTATGTCTGCTCTGCTGCTCACAGCCCCTATGTGTTTGTCCGACACATACCTGGGATGATATGTGGACAGATGTCATTAGTGAATGCCTGATGTCTGATTTGCAGATCTCATCATCAGCGGTGCATGTATGACCAATAAAATACAATTACACTGACAACCATCAAACCTTACTGTGGCTATGAGGAGTGTACACACCCTTATTGACATGGCACCCTCTTCCCTGATATGCCATGGGGCCACAATACTGCATATGTTAACATTACACCAACTTGATATGTGACATATGACCTGTGCAATCAAATGCAGTATCAAACAATTATGTTAGTTGTTGATTGAGATGCATACAATTTGTGGGTGCATAAGTGTGCACACCCTTAACATGATGGTTTGTTGCACCAACTGTTAAGTGTACTACAGCAGTCACTATTCCTGGAAGTGGTATACTAGCATGGGCCATCTGCATTTGCCGGTATCTGGTCATGCTGCCCTACAAATGTCCCCCAACTCTGCAAGATTGCAAGGTCAACTCATGGGCACACCCCTTGGAGGTCACACAGTGCATTTACTATTGCTGTGGAGTCAGGGTTATGTCTGTCACAATTCATGACCTTGACTGTGTGCAGATACAGCCATTCTTAGTAAGCTTTGGATGTCTGCTTCAGTTCACTGTTGTGTTTCAGGATGACACCCCTCCCCATCCTCAGCCTTTTTGCAGATGCTTGACAACTATGGGCTATACATGAGTGCCATTTTGCAGTGTCCCAAATTCAGAACACCATGTGTACCAGCCTAGTCCCTTCTAATGAATGGAAAACATACAGGCGTACACTGACACCAGCAAGGTACAGATGAGGATGGTGGGCCTGAGGTGGAGTGAGGTGTTGCTTGTGCAGCACATGTATCTTAATTGATACTGTCTGTAAGTTTTCAACTTGGTCTTGGTACACCATTACACATTGCAACACATGCCTTTGGGGGACTTTTGATGTTATGCATATGCTACCTGTAGAGAGCCCTGGCTGATGTTTCCTGTGGAACAACTATCCCAGCTGATTACCCTAACCCATGGGCCACACATACGCAGAGTCCAGGTGGCTTTTGACACAGATACTGCACAGCCAGCACTTGCTAGACATTTCTGCAACTCCCTCAGTGTTGCAGCATGTTACTAGGCAGCCTGCATGACCAGTTTGCAACATGTGTCATCATCTGTTTTGAATAGCCATCTGTTTATTTTCTACATTAATGTTGTCCCATTATCCTCGTCACATACATGACTGTCTGCACTGTTTGCCATGGTATATGTAATGGTGAGGTAAGGCTACATGACCCACTCTTACATGCTACCTGTTGGGTATGGTATCCATTCTATTGCTTGTAATATGTGTGCAAGCCACGTCTGCCTCTTTTGCAGGTGAGTGGGCACATTTGATGGACAAATGTCTTGGACAGCAGTCCATTTCTTGGTGTGACATTGATGACCTGTACTTTCTCGAAGGTGCATACTCATGAAGAGTGAATGCTGTCAGTACCTTAAAAGTTGCTTCCTCAATATGTTATTTGGAGTGTATGCACACATATGCTTCCAGTGTTTGTTAAGGTATGTATTCCCCATCTTTGCTGTCCTAACATAGGATTCCATATTACACATTCATTGCTCATGCTAGGACCACATTACAGGTTGTAAGGATTGTGGAATGCGGTATTGTGATATGCCGTTGTGTAGATCTGTAACAGTTGCCATTGTAATAGTGGTATATACACTGTTGTAGCCCTGTATAAGGTTGGTGTTTCGGACATGTTCCTACTGTAGGCCATTTCTCCCACCTTTATGTTCATCTCTGTGCACACATCTTGCAATGACAGGTTGTTGGTTATATTGCAGGACTCTTACATACCCTTCAGATATGCCACTATGGTGACCACTGTGATGCAGTGCAGTTAACAGCAACAATAAGTGAACATGTACAGCATGCATTATGGGTAGGTGTGTTAAATGTGTGCATGGCAAATATCATGACCATAACATGGCTGGTGTATTGGCAAACCTGAACATACAACACCATACTCACCAGCTACAGGCTGCTGCCCCAGAGGTATACCAGAGGGACCTACATGGTTGTGTGAGAGATGTAATGTAGTAACCACACCTATGGCATTGGTACAGGGTGGGAGCAGCATTACAGTACATCAACTGTACAAACCCACAATACTACAGATTATGCACATCTGTTTATTACTACAACGCAGCAACAGACTATATATATTTTATCTCACATATGAATGATTAAACTTTACAGATGCAGATGGATAAGCAACAGTGGTCTACTGATGTGCCCTGGGGCCTTACCTGTATGCTCCTCATCCATTGTGTGGGTAGCATCCAGCTCCACAATGCCATCTGCTGGGTCTTGTCTTTGCATGGGGGTAGATGCCCCTAGGCTGGTGAGGAGCTCCTCAGCATGTGTCAGGGTGGGGCTGGATGGCATGCCCCCCCTTGTGGCTAGCTGGTCCCTCCTAACTGCAGCAGCACAGTGACGGGCATGTGGACTAGGTCAGTGCAACAATGTCAGACCTGCTCATAACTGCGGTTATGCAGGCCGACATAATTTATCCTGTGGACAAGCTCGTTCCACAGGGCGGTCTTCTCCTGCAGATCATGGGCTGTATGGCCAAACAGGGTGTGGTAGTGCTGCACCAGGTGGTTTATATTAACTTCATTCTCCTGGGGGGAATAGACTGGCAAGCACTCACTTGACATGGTGCCTGAAAGACATAAAGAGGAAAAAAGGTCTGAGGATCTCATACTGCAAGGATATAATAGCTGTTAATTCACATCTCTGTCTCCCCCCCACCATATCTGCAAAAATAATCTGAACACAAAACTCAATGGTTATGTTTACAGCAAACCTACTGTTGGGACATATATTGTATTGTACAACAAATTGTGCAATGTGTTTCTAGTCATGTTCCATGTTGAAACACTATCATTGGTGGCTTGTTGTGAACAATGACACCTGCATGTCATTGTAAGGGCCACTATGCTTCTTTATATGCATGTGTTCTGTTTGCTATGCCACTGCTCCAAATCTGGTCTTTTGTGTTAATGGGGATATCTATGCCTGCTGTTAGACATAATCCTGCAATGTGTGAACTATTACTACCCACATATGTTCTATAACTGTGGCACAACGGCATGGTTGGGAAGCCAGTTCCCAGCAGAACCACTTCTCCCACCTCATCTGGCCATGTTACCAGGCCAAAGCACATCTGGGACCCACCCTGGGACCTCATCATCTGCTGGTCCTGCACTACCTACAAGTGGAACCACCTCAGGGGATGGTATTCACCCCCCACCCCGGGAGCACACACAGACAGGATCCTGTCACCTGAAGTCAGGTCCAAGGTTTGGTGCATAGGGAGCTCCACAGAGACTTGTGGGATATGCTACACCACCTTGAGGCCCTTGGTACACAATTACAGGGTCTGCATGCTCCTCCTGCTCAGCCCCCAGCCCAGGCACCTTCAGGGCCATGAAGGTGCAGTTGTGACTGCCCATGGGTGGGGACCTTGGTCCCATTGTTTCCATTTGGGGGCTCATGGGCTTCCACATTCCAAACACCACTCCCCATCCAAGATGTTCACCCACCACATGTGTCATATACCACCCCTGTATGCTGTATTGTCTGTCTTTCAACCCAACCTACCTCCCCAAATATACTTACTATCCTTTCCCAATATACCAATCTCACCTTCACAAACAAGGGCAATGTGTTCCCAACATGGATTTCACACCAGACATAACTGTCCATTTTCCACCTGCTTACTACTGTATATATATGTGTGTATAGATATGTGTGAGGTTTTCTCACACATATCATGCAGCACTGTCATTCAATAGTAGGGGAAATGTTTTATATATATATATATATAAATATGGATTTTATAGGTGATGCTCATGACCAGGTGATGGCCTCTGCACCAATCAGTGTTCACCACTTGCTAACTGCATGCAGCCAGCTGTGTAGTACTTCCAATTACCACTGTCATGGCAACCCACTACTATAAATTACTACATCATGTGGGCGTTGTCGCTTTACCTTTCCTGTATGGAAGTCATTATTCCTGTGTGTGGGCAGCAGTGTTACAAATAGCAGGTAACAATACCTGTTACAGCAGGACTTGCAGACACAGGCCAACTACATATTTGTAGAAGGTTCCAGACCTACGGACAGTGTGAGTATTGTTGTTATATGCATTGTGTACCACTAATTTTCAGGGTTTGTGTGTACATGCTAGTTTAGCATGGAATGCAGTCTGTCTGCAACTGTGGCCCTATCCACATGATGACCAGAGGATTGTCTGCTATGTTTTGTCTGATCAACACACAGGTCTTGTCTCTGATATATCTGTGGCATTCTGTCTGTTGAGTGCTATCAGTGCATGGTTACATCCATTTGTGTTTCTGACTTCATATTCCTGGTATGTTGCAACCAATCCTGTAACACCAGCAACTTTTACAGTGTATAACAGCAATATTGCAAATATGGCCCTGTGTTCCAGCCTCTGTCCTCCACCTATATACACCAGGCTTTGTTCATATGTCATGCAGTAAGAGGTTGTTAAGTAGTGGCCTATCATTATGTAGTGCTGGCATTCCTGCCATCATTCCAGTGATGTTGTGGAGTCCCACACATATTGTGGGGTAGGGTCCATATATATGTGGTCTATAGCTGGTCAAAACATGTGTGACCTTTTACAGTCCAAAGGTCAGTGTATGTAACACTGTTATATGCCCTTGTAAGTCATTCTATGAGGGAGGGGTGTGCACCATTTTTTAACCTGGGCTGTTACAACATGTGAGGGGTATCAGTAGTAAGATACATGAAGGTATATGGCTTTAAAAGGAGGCAACAGTAGGGATACTGGCTGTTCAATTGTAGTAATATATGTATATATATATATATATATATATATATATATATATATATATATATATATATACATTTATATATATCTGTGTGTGTGTGTGTGTGTGTGTGTGTGTGTGTGTGTGTGTGTGTGTGTGTGGGTGTGTGTATGCGTGTATGTATTATTAGAATGTTTACTGCTTCCACATTGTACATTCCCTATGGTAGATGACTGTTCTGCATGATGTGTTATTGATATCATCCTGATATCATACAGCTGAGATGGATTACTGTTAACTTGTTGTGGCTATGTTGTCTAGGGTCCTGGGTATGAGACTTGCAAGTGTTGGTTATAGTGTTGCAAGGCAGATCTGTTTAGCTTTGGAGGAGGGGATGATATCAATAATTACAAGAGGTACTTAATTTGGGCCTCCTCACCCCCATTAACGGTGCCTTTGGTCATATATTTATTTGTTGTGTTCTTACATATATATATATATATATATATATATATATATCTTTTTACAGATATTGATATATATATATATATATATATATATATATATATATATATTTATATAGATATATATATATATATTTATATAGATATATAGATATATATATATAGATATATATGAAATGTATTCATATATATATATATATATATATATATATATATATATATATACACACACACACAGATATATATATATATATATATATATATACACACACACAGATATATATATATATATATATATATATATATATATATATATATATATATATATATACATATATACATACATACATCTGCATATAGAAATACATTTCCCCTACAGCTGAATGACTGTGCTGGATGATATGTTTGAGAAAACATCATATTTATTTACATTTGACATGGCTTAGTAGTAAATCACTTTAACAATAGTGTGCAGGATCCTGTGTTTGAGACTTGCAAGGGCTGATTATTTTCTTGCTGGGCAGTACAGGGGCTGCTGAAGACACAGTGATTAAGGCACTTTAAAGCATTTATAAGCAGGTTTGTGTGGGTTTGCATGGAGCTAAGCGATGCTTAAGTGAGCTTATGCCCGCTTACAGCCGCTTAAACCCACACTAATTTCAAATAAAGAAAAGAAAAAAATGGAAATAGGAAAGTGGTGAAATTGGGGCAAGAAGGGGGACAATCAAGAGGAGAAACAAGTAAGGATGTGCAGGACTTCTGTAGGAAAGGAGCATAGTTCTGCATTTCTTTGGCAGCAACAGCTGCTTTCAATGCAGGTAATTTAGAATTTGAAGCCTCACACCCTATAGGGAGGTGTGTGGGTATCATACAATATGGATGATTGGTAGGTTTAGATTGTGTGCTGGGTACATGTCTCCGGCCGAAATGCAGAGCTATGTATGGAACATGCTTTGTTTGTGGGACAGATGCCCTTTTTCTTTTAAGGTGAGAGTTGGATGTTAAGGAAGGATTATTGGTAAGTGTGGTGAGGGAGGTTTGGTAAGAGAGGTTGCATTTTCAGACAGACAAGATAGACAAGACAGCAGACAAGGGTGGTGTATGACACATGCGGGGTAAACACCTTGACAGGGAGGGTTTTTGGGAATTTGAGACTCATGAGCACCCCAGATGGAAGTAGGGGCACTGATGTCCCCAATGGATGGCAGTCACCACCACTCCTTCACAGCCCCAAAGGTGGCTGTGCTGGGGGCTGGGCTGGAGGGGCCACCTGACCCTCTAGCTGTAACAGCCTGCCCTCCACCTGGTGCAGGCAGTCATCTAGCTCCATCTGGAGGACACTGTGCACCATACCTCAGACCTCATCCTGGGTGAGCATGTCCTCACTGTGCCCACTTGCAGGGGGGGAAAACCCCATCCCCTGCAGCTGTTCCACCCAAGGGTGGTGCAGAACCAGCAGATGAGGGAGGTCTGGGTTGGGTCCCAGACATGCTGGGACCTGGTGCCTGGGCCAGGTAGGGGGGGAGAGGCTGATCCACTGGGATCTGCCTTCCCATATGTGCTATGGTGTGGAAATTAACAATGAATATTGGTTAGTCATGCACAACACATTACAACGTTAGTCAAAACAGCATCCATGGATATTCACATTTACCCAAAACAGTGCAATTATAACAGTGGCATAGCAAACAGTGCCCATGCAAATATGGAATGGCATGCAGGGTTGCAACAGCATGCCAGTTAGTGGTATGTCATAAGATGATTATTCAACAGGGACTATTAGTATGCACACAGTTTAAACAATGGTAAATGAAATGGAACAATGGTCCCAACAGTAGAGGTTTGTTTAGGAACATACCCATGTTGGTTTCAGTGTGATGGTTGGATCAGTTGAGTGGTTGGGGAAGGGAACAGATTCAATTGACAACTGCTATGAAGTATATTTGTCAGTACACTACTATTCACTGCTCTACATTCTGATCACACTTACACTCTACCTGTGCCATGGGGCTGCTACAGCACACCAACAGCTGTAGATATCAACAGAGCAATTGTACCCTTATTTTAGTTATGCACATCAGACCTGTTTCTATACCAATTTCTTTACCTGTGGGCCTGTGCAGATGAACTGTGTGCACATTACATTGCTGTTCCTACACATATTTCAGATTCACATAGTTGCAGGCCCTGAAGTTTGTGTTGTGTCTTTCACATACATCTACTGTGACATTCTCTGTGTGCAGGTTTCTTGTCAACTGTCTATGACAGTGTGACACTTGAGGGGCTTGTCTAGGCCAGACTGCAGGGTGTGAATGTCTAGTTTGCATCTGTTTGTAGGACTGGGGCTGATCAACACAGCAATTGTACACCTTTCATAGTTATACACATCATACTAGCATTTCTTTTCAGATTTCTTTACCTTTGTGGCCTGTATGGAAAATGTATGTGTTGCAGTACATTATTTTTCTATTCAGATTGCAGATTAAAACTGTAGAACCAGACTGATATGTTAGTGGTGGTTCCTGGATTCAAACCGTGCTGTGTGTGCAAAATTGATCTACAGGTCTAGTCCTTACCAGACTGAGCTACTGTGGATGTGTTGTGTGTTGCTTGTGACATTTCTATCTAGTACGTGTTTTGTGCACAGTACTTTTATTAATACATGTTGTATTATTTGTTTCCCATTTTCAGTACAAATTATGCATACACAGCAGACATTGGTGTCACTGTTTGTGAAACACATGCACATTAGCTGGGTTGCACATTTGACTGTTTTACAACTACATACTGCAATTTAGATTACTGAGTACACAATATAGGTTTTAGGTCTGCACCTGTTAGCCTTATACATTTCTCAGTACATTCACAGCTACATACGGCTAAAATTGAAAGGTTAACACAGGACAATGCTGGCAGGCAAACAAGTAAAACACATTCTGATGGGAATATGTACTGTTGATTTTTTCCAGTTATTTGACATGCCCATTGTAAAGTATACAGACAAGAAGTGCTAAATCACTTCACCTCAGTTAATGCATTCTGCAGGACATACACATTTCTATTTATCAGGTACAAGTGAGATAACACACAACAGTGTTTGGGATCACCTTTATTAATTTTGACATACATATCTGTGTACGACTCAGAACTCCACAATTAATATTCCTGCATGATCTCCACAGGAGAATGCGTTTCACTTTCTTGGCAGGTTCACTCAGATATATATTCTAATATTCCTCTCCTGCATATTGTACCTTGTTTGCTATTGATATCTCTATTACACAGCAGCTGGGAATACTCCATTGTAACACTGGCAGCCTGACACAGGCATTTATTCCTGACTTTTACAGCACAATTTTATATACAGGCTGTACTACCATTACTATAATTTTGATTTCTTACTGCCAATAATAAGGGGTATTCTGTACTCACCATACTGAAAATGCAGCTGAGCCAGTCACTGGGTGTGAGCCTGCACATTCTGGGACCTCTTCGCAGCAGCTTTATGGGGAGACATCACACATTAATCACACCCGCACAGTCACAAGTTGAACTTTTTCCATACTTAGAGATACATAAGACTGCATACTTACAGACAGGTGAGACATCCTGCACTCAGGCTTCTTGGAGCCACTGGTCCAAGAGTGCACCCTTCCTCCTCTTCAGGTTGTTATGGTGATGACGTACCTGCTCACCAGTCCAGGGTATGCCAATGGCACTGGTGAGATCATGTTCAGGCTGGTCCCAGGCCTCTGCTTTGTACTGTGAGCCCTGGTAATGGCCCTGCAACAGTCTGCCATCATGGTTTTTAACTAGGAGCCCAACCATGACCCTGGACTCCAGGATGGCCCAACATTGTGTTCAGAAGTGCACACCTTCTCCAATGCCAGCCATTTTGGTCCTGCTGTATGCAATCCCAAGTGGTTATGGCTGTATTCCTGCCTGTGCAGTTTAAATAGGGCAGTTTTCCTGCACTTTTTCTTGATTGGCTGTTTTTAATATGCTTCACTATGCTTAGCTCCATGCAAATCTGCATAGCAATGCTTACACCAGCTAAGCAGAGCTGAAAGCAGGTAATCAATGCTTACACTAGCAAAATATTGCTTAAATCTATTTTTTTCATTAAATTTATTTTTTACATTTATATTTTACATATTCCCACCCCTACTGTGCTATACGTGAGCCATATGATTGACGTCTATCATTTGAATTCCTTAAAAGTTTATTAAACAATTTGCCATAGGCAGATTTGAACCAAGCATGTTCTACATGTTATACCATGGCAGTACCACAATGCTACAGCAGCTTAATGACACTTTCTATAACAGTGGCACTTGTTTATCATTTTCAAGATTTCAGCCAGGCTAAGCATAGTGGTGCACCATGATAACAAGCTATGCGGCACTTAAACTTCAGATTTATTTCATTAAAAATATATATTATTACATTTTTTATTTTTTATTCCTTTCCTCTTGCCCTACTGCTTCCATGCATGTAGGGCAAGAGTGCATACATTTGTGGGTGTGCACTTGAAGCCTGCTGTCTTCTAGGTGTTTGTGTTTTTTTTTAAAGTGTCAGTAGACACTGAAATGTTAGCTATTTACATTTCAGTGTCTGCAGACACTTGTTTACTATAGAATATTAGAGCCAGGCTCTAATAGTATATAGTTTGACACTCATCTGTGTCAGAAAGTGCTGTATGGCACTTACAGAATGAAGGGGATG
This sequence comes from Protopterus annectens, assembly GCF_019279795.1. Classification (NCBI taxonomy): domain Eukaryota; kingdom Metazoa; phylum Chordata; order Ceratodontiformes; family Protopteridae; genus Protopterus; species Protopterus annectens. The sequence goes on from NC_056738.1 coordinate 492,582,873, forward strand.
TGTTTCAGGTGCAGGTACTGCTGACACACACCCCATGCGCTTGTTCTTGGTCCGTGTCCATTTAGTTTAGATAGCAGTGCACCTTCATGCATGTGCAAGGCACGCTGCTATCCTAAATGGACACAAACCACTCCATGCAAGAATAGCCTTATTCTCGCATGGAGCTTCATGGATCCAGGAGATGGTCTTTTATAATTTGCATTACATTGATTATCTCAAGCCAGGAGAAATACATGGTGAAAGTGGATGCCAGGTTAAATGAGCATACCCAGTATTGCAATCTTTTCTAGATGAAAATGCTGAACTAAGAGTAAGGATGAAAAAGGAAAAAAGTAAGCTTAGAGCATATATAATACAAGTTCATAGAAATGGAATACAGAGCTTGGGAGAAGAGTTTAAGATTGGCAGAGTGCCTGAGTAGATGGAGGGCAAGCATTATGAGACATTTGTAAAAGGACAGATATGGAGATAGACTTATTTGCAGACTGACAAAACAGTGATTGAAAGGGTACACAGAACACCCTGGCAGCTGAGAAGAAGCAACCCTGTGAGGTCTCAATTGATAAGTCTGCACCGGTAACCATTTGTAGCCAGGGAGAAAACATTAGCTGCAGTCTGGAAGCTAGGCACTGTGCTAAACGTAGGTAACACCAGAGTCCTTTTGGAATGAGACTTTTCCTTGGAGATTAGCAGGAAAAGGAAGCTTTCCTGCCTATTATTCAGCAATGAAAACAAAAATGGGTGCAATGGTGATTATTATATCCACTTTATTGTGAAATGTTTTTATTGCTGACCCTCGAACAGTTGGAGACCCAGCAAATGTGATGGCAGCACTCCAGAAACTGGCAAACCTAATGAGAGGTTTGTAGTGTTGAAGAAGGTACATCTATTGAGGCAGACCATCAGAAGGACCAACTGTCTGAATAGGGGCTAGCAGTAGGAAAGTGGAACCCAACCTGCTCTTTCAGAAATAGGAGGTCTTGAGACAAAAAGCTGAATTAGCTTGCACATTGAGAGCTAGGCAGCAACAAGATGAGGATGCTAGTTAGAAAGACTTTTAGAGGGTCTGTAAACTGGTGATGAAAGAAGTCATTTGGCATTTATTATGCATCTTGGCTGCAAGAGGATTAGTTTATCAATGGATTAAAAACTGATGAGCAGCAGCGGTAAGTACAGTGTACTTGTTAAATTAGACCAAGAAAGCTTTGAATGCTGTCTGGGTACAGGATTAAGTTGATGAACTGACTGTGCTCTCCTTAAATTAACCAACAAACAGGTCATTAATGATTTCAATCCACTGGTGTGAACCCTGCAAATGAGTTTATCGGGAGTGAACACACTCTGCACAAATGCTGCTTTGATCCCCTTAGAAGCTGTATATGGAGTGTTACAAGAACAGGTATGTTTCCATGGGGCCTGTGATCTGATCTTAATGTTGCTTTTTTTAGGAATTGTAATCAGCCTGGAGAAAGGGAGGTGGGGTAAGCCTGGATCTCTATCCAGGAAGACTTAATGAGTTTTTTGGATAGATCAAAACTATATACTATGAAAGGAGTGAATTGATTGTTTGATTTTCGTGGTAGAAATCAAGTGTAAGACATACTCAATATTTCCTTTCCTTTTTTTTCAGCCAAGGGGACACAGGCATGTGCAAAACTGTACCATGATGAGTTGGGAGTCATTAAGGGAATTTGAGAAGCTGTTCTAGTGTTTACTGTTATGTTTGGACAAGTTTAGACAATTTGGGGGTTGGAGAGGCCTCTCTGTTACAAGATTGGTGAGAAGGATTAGTGGAATAACCACTGGTATTATTGGGGGTATTGTAAAAAGTTGTTTAATATTAGGAGCTGCCAAAAATAGATTTCTCAGTATGGATGAAAATGAAAAGGAAGTGTTAGTAGGAAATGTGAAGGGGTGAGTTCAGGGACAGGGCAGAAGAGAACTGTCTATCCAAGCATGAGAGTACAAGCCACAGGTATGGCTGATGGAAGGTGTGGGATGAGCAGAAATGGAGACAAAATACCTCCAGCCTATACATAGTTATGAGTGGATATTTATGGACTGACAAGGGAGGGAAGGATGAAGCTAAGGGCTGTTTATGTCACTGCTTAAATTTGGATTTGAGTGTGTCTAATGGAATTTCAAAAGTTTTCTTAAGAAACAAGTTTATATGGTACAAACACCAAGTATGGGTATTAAGTGTGTGTGTGGTGAAGGGAGTGGAAGTAAGAAAAGATATGAGAATGATTAGAAGGGAGAGTATATGCATATAGGCACTGGTAGCAGAGCTGAAGGCAGGTTTGTTTGGAAGAAAGTGAGACAACAGAAATTAATATTAAGTAAAAATGGTGATGGAAGGATTGGGTGAGTACTACTTATTGGTGGGTGCCTGTAATACTAATCTGCTGACCAAGCCAATGAAGAGAGAGAGAGTTCTGTTGTATAGTGGGAGAGCTGGAATGGCAATATTAGCATCAGTGAAGATGTATCTGGTGAGGCAGAAGCATCAGAAATTAGACTAGAGGAGTGCACAGTTATAGTTGAGGCCTCCTGGGAGGGAGAAAAGGAGTAGCAGTACTGTAGTGTCAGGGAGAAGAGGATTAGTGGTTAGGGTAGAAGAGAAATTGAAGTATAAAAAATATTTGCGACAGGGTTTAGTGGATGGATATGAGGTAGGAAGCTGAAAGTGATTGCAGTATATCGACCTCCAAAAGTGACAGTGGCAGTTATTAGGATTATTCTAGCTAGAATAGTTTTGTTTCAACAGGGGTTAACTGTGGTGCTCAGAGACTCGCATAATACTATAAGGAGTGATGTAAATGTGGGCCCCCCCCAATTTCATAGGGATTCTAAAGAAGAAAGTTGTTTGGTTAATGTTGCAAACTCAATGGGGTAGTTTATGTATGGAATTAGATATCTGGGTATCTGAATGGGGAAACTACTGAGGAGACATTTCAGAAGACATAAGAAAAGAGAACTATTCAGAAGACGGAGGGTATACCCACTTGAACTGGATCAAATGGTTCATCCTGCCACAATTTTTGTACAAGGGACAAGTGTTTAGATGGATACCACAGATTACCTATTTAAATAAGGCAAATCAAAAAATGATACAGTTCATTTTGGATGTTAAGAAGCCAAGAACAGCATGGCAATGCTTTTATGCCCAAGGATAAAGGGGGACTAAGAGTTCCAGACATCAAGGCATACAGACAGACCTATAAATTGTTGTTGATTTTGAAGGAACGTTATTACAAATTACAAAGCAGGGCAGAAGAAGATAGTTTGGCAAATTAATCAGATTTTAGGAATGGGAAAGATTTGATAGACTCTTCCAAGAGAAAACTACAATTAATATGTTTTTGGTAGAGTTGCAGAGTGTGTGGGGATTTAGTAGAGAGAGACAGCATATGGAGGACCGGAGGCAAGAGACTACTAATATGAGGAAAGAAAAAAAGGATGAGGAAGCTCACAATGTTTTGTGAAGGTCATAAAGGAGGCCAACATGGATTTGATATTGGACACAACTGTATGCAGAAAATAGGACAAACTCATGGACAAAGATAAAGCAAGAATACCGAATGGACCATAAATTAAGGTAGGAATATATGAGGGTGGTAAGTGTGCTGAGAAAGTTGAAACTGGTAAAGGAAAGGATTTTCATTTACCAGAGCTTGTTAGGGAAGTTGTGTCGGGTAGAGTGGAGCTAAGAATAAGTAGAGCGTTTTTTTTCCAAAGGTATATTGGACTCTATGTCTAATGAGGGAAGACGTACAGAGAAAAATGAAGGGATCATGGGACAGGGAAGTAAGAGATGAGAAATGGTCTAAACACTCTGGATCTCAAGGGATGCAACAAAGATTAGATGTTTTAGAATTTTGAATGGACATATTTGTACTGATAGTTTTATATACCCAACAAGATAGGTAGAATGTAACTAGGGGTGAATAGTACATGTTGGAGTTGTAAGTGAGATTAATCAGGTTCTTGGGTACATATCTATTGGGAATGCGGAGGTCTGAAACAGTTTAGGAGAGACAATCTTTGGTGAATAGAATATTTAAAAGTGAGAAATCAAAAAGGTTGTTTTTGGGTGGGGTTGGCAAGCTGAGATTTTCAAGAGATCCTAGGTATTGCTGTGGATCATATTATCTATGCAAAGAAAGCCATTACTAGGAAAAGGAGATGACTGAAGCATCTGGTAGTGGAGAAGGTGTAAAAGCTAGTTTGAAAGTTGACATTTAAAAAGGAAGTTAGTTCGTCTAAAGAAAATTGACAGATATTTGTGTGGAAGATGCAATATCAGGACAGGGAAGGTTGAAATGACAAAAAGAATAGGGTTGAGTAAGACTAGAAGGATAGGAAAACATGTGAATAAGAGCAACAACACCCAACAGACTTCAAAGAAACGAAAATATAGGGCTATTTGAACTCTGGGCTTCAGAGTTATGAGGAGAGTACAAGATTAGAGGAAAGTTCTACCACCTAAAAAGGAAAGGCTTTGGTTCTTTTCTCACCTTTTTAATGGATTAGAGGATAGTAAAGGTTGGTACAAAGCTTAGGACAATCTAATTGTAAGCATAGTACAATGAACAGAAGAATGATTAGGAGGTTTTACCCCTTGGACAGTGCACTGTGGGGAATTGTTGACTGTTTAAGTGATGTACCATAACTGCAACTCTGTATGGTGAGTTAATAAAATTTGATAAAATATTAATAACAAAATAGGGTTGTTTAGAATGAAAAATAATGGAAGGACACTAACTCTAAAATGCATTAATGCTGAATAGAAGCATATCAACCTATTGACTGTAAACAATGACAGTATAACATTATAATATTAATAAGTAAGATACAAGTATTAAGTCTGCATACACAGAACATGATTTTATATAAGCAGTCCATTAGTTGTGTATGCATGAAGATGAGCACATTTAAAACAGAGGGGAAAACAGCTCTGAGTAACAATGAGATATGGGGCTAAGAGATTAAAAGTGAATTAATTTCATGTAAAATATGTAAACTTCAGACCTGGGGTATACGTTCTGTATTAGTTAGAGGAAATTTGAAGTACAAGATACCTAAGATTCACCCTCTGGAGTATCTCATGAGCACCACGTATGAGGATTGCTCAACAACTGTAATTTGATTATTAAAGTGAGATGACAATAAAGTTATTTTTATTAAAAAATACTGATCATGCATCTAAGGCTATAAGCCGGCAATCTATTTCATCCTGTATCACAAAGTTTGCGTGTTTCATTTTCAGCTTGTATACTGTGGTATTCTATAAACAAATAACCAGATTTGTGCTTTTGATTCATGCCTGTATAGGGATACTTGAGCCTACATGGATTAAATAAAAACAGATACAAAGAATTCACTGAAGATATTGCTCTCTGTTCTGAACTCACTGACAGCAGTTTAATGAAGCTCTTTCCTATGAAACAAACATTCAGCTTAAGTTGTTTTTTATATCTATGTCTTCATTGGGCAGAGTTCCATATATCCCAATGTGAGGCACTCTGTTCCTACATCATCCATATTACCATAATTAACGCTGACACTTGTGGCACCTCAAAGAAAATAAATTATTATTTATGCTGCAATCTCAGACTAAATGTTCTGCTTTGAAATAAGCCTTATTTTTAACAGCTCTCTGTGAAATCCTGCTGAATTCAGAGGTGACAGCAATATCCATGCTAAACTGCCAATCCATTGTCTAGAGAGCAATCTTATTTTAACTAAATTATAGACTGTAATATGCAAACACTAGAAAACGAGGTAAACAAGTGTTAAATTATTTAGCTAAGTGGTTACTGACACATCTTAAGATCTAAGGAAGAGTTCCTGATGATATCATTCAGCTTTAAAGAGCGTTTCACAGGACATGGTCTTTTGATATAACATAATATAATATAATATAATATAATATAATATAATATAATATAATATAATATAGCAATAACCCATGCCTGGGTGTGGGTAATGCTGGATTTACCCACGCTTGGTGTGGTTTGGTCACGAGGGCGAAGCCCGAGGGGCCAAACAAAGCCAACCGTGGGTAAATTCAGCATTACCCACACCCAGAAGGTGGTTATTGCTATTATACAATGACATTATTTAAGAAAACAAATAATTACTTTTCTTAAATAATGGCATTGTATAATGCCTCCTTGCTGCCCTTCCGCAGCTGTCTGGTATTCTGCGGCAGTTCTGATGTACTGCGCATGCGTATGCCCACGCAGTACATCAGAGTGGTACGCAAAAGCAATGGAGAAAGCAAGATCTCCGTTGCTTTTTGCAAACTGTTTCACTATGTTTAATGTGTTTAACATAGAGAGACAGCTTTAAAAAAAGCAACGGAGAATCTCTTTTGCTTTTTTTTAAAGCTGTCTCGCTATGTTAAACCCATTTAACATAGCGAGACAGTTTTGAAAAAAGCAACGAAGAAAGCAAGATCTCCGTTGCTTTTTACAAACTGTTTCGCTATGTTAAACTCGGAGACCGGACCTTTTTCCATTACTATAACTCAGATTTACAACATGCACGCTGCCAATCAGCATGCACGTTTTTGAATATTAATAGGGGGTAGTTGTATAATATAATATTATATAATATCATTACAATTTCAGCAAAAGCCATTGATTTCTAAGCAAACATAAGTAGCTAAAACTATTCTATTTACAGTAGCTGTCGTTATTTTACAATATGTCTATATTATCAAAAAGACTTTAATTATCCTGCAACTAACAATATAAACTCTTAACTGGCTTTGACGGGGTTGGAAGGCAGTTTGCTGCACATTATACAGGATTTTGGAAAGATACACAAGTCACAGGTCTGACAGCTAGAACTACAAGGTGTAAGATAACCAGGTGCATATATGGAAGCATATAGATTGCTCTGGATATCACTGCATACAGACTGTTGTACAAAATCCCTATATCTATAGGTAGACACAAGAACCCACATTTAAGACTTAGAAATTAAAGACTTTATGAAGATTTGACAGAAATTATTGACAGCTTTACAATATTTCAAGGTAAGGTTTTGGATTAATGTTAAGAGTACATGCTGTTGTTGTATTTAATTAACAACATTCTCTTTACTTAAGATGTCAGGGTCAGTGGGCAGGCATTAAGGAGAGGGAGAGAGATACTGGACATAATATATTAACTGACAACTTATGACGAGATATCTAGAAAACTGAGGAACACAATATGCTTTTCCTATTAAATACAACATTGTAGTAAATGCTCTATATTCATAAAGTGTGGCATAGAAACTTCAAAAGGTTTATATTATTGATTTTGTAAAAGACAGCAGGGGGTCAGTAGAGATGATATGTAAGAATTTAAAGAAAATCAATGGCAGGTCAAATTAGATGTGTGTGATTTTCAAGGATTAAATACTATTGTAAATTTTGAAGGAATCCTAAAGAAATGAAGAGTAAAATTAAAGGAGATTTTTTAAGGTACTAACAACATGTTGTTTAAATGGCTATTAGGTGAAATGATTTTTTTGACAGCTTGTAGTATTTAGGTATTTATCTGTAGTCTATAGCAGATTTCAAAAATACTAATGCAGCACAGTAAATCAGTCAGACAATAAATCACCAATAATGCAGATATAATGTAAAAGGATAGGCACACAGTATAGCAACAATAATAGCTGTTTGTCATGGGATGGTAAAAAGCATTACATACTTTACAAGGAATCCTGTTCTGTTCTAATTTGCTTTTACTTGAATAAAACTGCGTTTATTTGGTGGTTTATTGTCTGATTGAATTAATTAAAGTTCAGTCTATTTATTTTATAATCAGAAAGCCCACTTTACGTAATGAGATCATAATTACAGCAAAAATAATAGAGCTTGTTATCTGTAACCAGCATCCAGTAGAATGTGAAAAAACAAACTCCTGCAGCTTATCCAAGCATTTAAACTATCATTGCCTTCTTCATTACAGTTTTAGCAACTTGTTTGTGTCTTCAAAATGTACATCTGTTATACACAAATCTTGGTGGAGCAGATATTTATGATGTTGTTCGACCAATGAATAGGCGGCCATGATGTCCATATGTCTTGCAATGGAAGTAGCAAAAGCATGAAGGGCATTAGCTCCAGAGTCCAGAGTTCATAACCAAAACTATGCATATGTGTACTTTTCCTACAAAAAAAATCTCAGTTGTTCTTTTAACAGTTGCTGATACACTGGCCTCATGGGAACACGGATACATTTATTAGACAGACCAGTCTTCTGTACTGACTTCAGACGTACAAGGATACATACATTGGTGCTTAGTTACCATATATTTATTTATCATATGATAGCATTTTAGATGTTTTTCTTATATAACTCTTGTATTTGACATATATAACATAGTATCATAATAGAATACTAGGCTATGCCTTTTTATGCCTAGCCATGCTTCACAATAACCTGTGACAGATATTTTTTCCAAATGTATTGTGTAACATATATTGTTGGGCATAGGTGACCAGGTAATTACAGGCTTACTCTCCCTAATAGAGGGATGGGTACCATACCATGGGTATATTTATGGTTCCTCATCCACTGATCCAAGTTTTGCTTGAATAAGTAAATTTGTAGCTGTTTTAACTATTTTCACTGAGCTAACTGGAATTTCTAAAGTTCTACTTATTTTTAACAGCAAAAACAATGAGCCACAACCACAAACAGCTCCCAGATACTGAGTGCATTCATTCGCTTTGTAAGTGAAAGTACATTAATGGAAAACAATTTTCCTATGTTAAAACATCATTTTCTAATAATAGTTAAACACCACTGTCAATATATAAGTCTGATG
>NC_056738.1:492594204-492614204 GCF_019279795.1 Protopterus annectens
AATATTTCATGTTCTTTTATTATTTATTATTAAATATATTTGAAACTTTTATCGTGGCTTATTCTTGTAGAGAGTCTCTAACCTTTGAGAGCACTTATATTTATTTGGTGACACTATGTGGGCCACTCCAGAAGGCCTAACTGTCTTGGTGAACTATTACCATTTGTATTTGTATTAATATTGCACAGTATAATTGGACACCCTTTAAGGGCCTTAGAGTAGCTGATTGTGAAGTTTCTGGTGGCAGTGCTAACTATCTTATACTCTGGTCAGAAGGGGGCACAGCAGGTAAACCTATGCCATACTTTCCCAGGTGTGTGTGTGTGTGTGTGTGTGTGTGTGTGTGTGTGTGTGTTTGTGAGAATTAAATCTCTCAGTGTGTGTATGTCAGCTACTTGGGGCAGGGACATGAACCACTGGTGCTGGAGGACCTGGCTTGGACACACGGCTGAGGACCTAATCCTACAGCTGTACCAGTGGGGAGTCTTACTGGGGATCTGGATGGAGACAAATATAGAGACATCTAGACACTTAGCTTAGTGTGTTCCTTGTGTGCTCTTAAGGGAAATTGTATTTGATGCAGAAAGGTCTGCCTCTGGATGTACTGAGTGCATCCATTTGTATTCCAAGTGCACATCTCTCTCCAGTGTCAGTGATAAGGATTCAGGCTCCTTGATTACTGGCCCAGCATGAGGATGACACATACTGGTGCCCATCACATGTTGGTAGCAGTGATGGGCGTCACAGTAAGAATATGGAAACAAACATTTAAGTAACTAATACTGTCTGTCTAACATATATAACTACCCATTTATTTTGTAGTGTGCACATTACTGGAAGACTCCAGCCCCAAAAAGTGTCCCATAAACATCAGTAAAATAAAAATCCCTGTCAAATTACTGAAAGTGGTACTAGACCCTTTAATTTCCAGCATAGTGTAATAAAAGATTTTAACCTAACCCATTAAAGTGTACTGGAACTTGAAGTACAAAAAAAACATGCAGTCTTTCCTATATAGTTAACATAGTGTCAAGTTAGGTGGTACTGCTCTGTCATAATAACATACTGCAATAATCACAGGTAGTACTTTAAATAAGATGCCCCCTTAAAAAGAAGCAGTATTTCCCTGTAAAGGCACTGAAAGTGCTAAACTCTGCATTTTGCTTACAGAACTGGTGACAGAAATAAAATTATCTCAGAGGAAATTTATCATTAGTCTCTCTTCTTACCTTGATAAAAGGCTGCTTCACAGATTGCCTTTGAAAATTCTCAATAGCCTGAGTATGGGGCCTCACAGCACTTGCATTTCACTCTGCTTCCCTGCCCCACCCCCAATTCCCACCCCCACATCATCTACATTCATTCATAACTAACTCCTCCCACTTTCACTTTCCTTCCAATCCACTTCAACCCATAGCAATCAACCAACTTGTCTACCAACACCTCATTAAACTTCCTTCAAACAAACATCTTCCCCCAAAGCCAACTCCAGTCTTATCACCCCCCAACTCTAGTACACATTACAACAAAATAAGTCTAACCCACCACATATTACCACTATCACCAAGCATTAACATTCTGCATCCTAATACTAATATTTTCAGACTTAACTTAGTATGCCTCTTTCTTCCATATACTCTGCCCTCATTAATTAAAACTTTACCTCCTTTTCTCTACAGTACATCATTTTCCCAACTACAATTAAACAATGATATATGTGCAAGCACTCACAATGGCAATTATCTTAGTTGCACACATCATAAGCTTTTATTCACATACTTACCCACACTACAACTCACCTAGTCCTCACAGCTCATACACATACTTAAGCAAATCTCATTTCTCCCTCATATCACCTGAGCTCTACTCACACTCACAACGGAACATAAATACTTAAGAAACAACTATAATAGACCCACCCAGTACTAATTAATACAACCTAACTGAACTATTACCACCCTTTGCATAATGGTATTATCAAACTTAAACTCAGTGGTGATATACATCCCAATACTGACCTCACCACCATCTCATAACTCATACTAACTACCTCTAACAAAGTAACCCCATATTACTCCCCTCTGCTTGCTAAAGGCCATCACAACTTTCTCCTACTCAGCATAACTTTCAAACCATCTGCAATAAAATGCTAGACCTCCATGCATGCCTAGAACACTATAGCACTGACATAACAGTAGTAACTAAAACCTGGCTAAAATCCAAAGTGAGAGATAATGAAATACTTCCTTAAGGATATAATATAATTACATGTAATAGACAAATCCATTTGTATTATAGAACATCTAATAACACAATCACAGTGAAAGACACAGTGTTGGATCAACAGCAAATAGGTTAGGAAATCATAATAATGGGAGATACAAACATTGACTCAAAACAAAATGACATAGCCTCCATCACGGTAAACTTATATGGCTTCTCACCATCACTCACGTGTACACACACAAAAAAAAAATCCACACGACTGGATTCTCAGAAAAAAAAGCAGACACCGTAACCTCCAGTGGCATGTAACTATAAAACATGTAAACCATAATACTTTATATAAAAAGACATTCCCCAGGATTCAGCAAGCTCTGTGCGGAGTGTAGGAATAGTGCAAGAGCTGCTGCATGCAATATGGCCGACGAGGGATCCAGGAATGAGCTCCCAGGACATGCACGCGTGCTCCTACACTATTCCTGCATGGACACAGCTCCTGTATGCTAATTACCCCATTTGCTGGTGAAAACCATGCAAATGAGGTGAATAAGCGATCCAGGAAGCAGGCAGGCATCTGTGCAGGAATAGTGTAACCGCAGAAATGTATTCGGTTACTAAACGAATACATTTCTGCAAATTACAAAACGGAGGCATGACAGCTACAAAGAAAGCATGTATTAAATATAGTAGGCATGACAATGGCCAAATATATGGCCATTGGCATGGGAAACAGTTGCAAAATTATAAAAAAATAACTTTTATTTTTTTTGGCCGATTTCGGACATTTAAGCATAGGGCAGAGGTGTGCAAACGGAATCAGCCCGAAAATAATGAAAAAAGTTGAAAATAAGCTTTTAAACCAAAATCAGCATTCTGACATAATAGTCAATGGCATGCATAAGACAACAATACCATGGAATAGTGGTTGCTAAGGGGGAAAGCTGAGTGTCAGTTTTGTAACCATGCATTAGCAGTCAGTTTTATGCAAATGAGGGGACTGATACTGAATCATAGATTTCGCCTCAGTGTTAGCTTGCACCCAACCGTGTAAGTGCAGCAACACCATGGTATAAGCATAAGAGGTAGGTGACCTCACAAGGGGGGTGTCATGCATGCTGTAAGCTTATTGGAGCTCTGTGGCCCATGTTTGCTCTTAGCTAAGCACAGCTAAGGAAGGGGGCTGTGTCTGTGGCAACCTAGCAGTGTTTACATTGCCTAAATGGGCATGCGCGCTGTACACCGGGTTTTAAAAAAAAAACAAAAAACAAAGAAATTAGCTCTGTTCACATCTGAGCACTGGATATGAGCAATGCGCCTCAAGGCTTAAACATGAAGGCAATGGGAAGGGAAAACAACAGTAGGAAGGCAATCAAGGAGAACTAGCATAGCTGGCAGGTGAAATGTATCAGAATCAGACAATTACACAGGCAGCAGCCTAGTCTAGCACACTACTATAAACTATGCAAACACCTTTCACTCTAGTTTTTCCCATAAACTCTACACCACTGGTGTACACAATAAGGGAAATTTTACCTGACAAAAGTAACAAAATGATAAAGGCTGCTGTTGCTCTTATACATCAATATGTGGAAGAGGCTGAGGGTGGTGTGGATGAGAATGCTGATGAGCAACCCACAGTGAGGAGAAGGAGAAGAGTGTACAGACCCAGGGTAACCTACCAGGGGCTACATGAGCTGGAGATAGTGGAGCAATATAGGGTGGCCAAGGACATCCTACAGCAAATTGTTGACCTGTGCCGGCCATGCCTCACACACAGAACCAACAGAGGGGAACCCATCCCAGTGGATACCAAGGTATGTGTAAGGTTAAGAATACTAGCTCCAGGTACCTTAAAAAAAGGCCAACAGGGGATATCATGTGGATCTCACAGGCGTCAACATCCAGGGTACTTCAAAATTTCCTGGATGCCATGTCAGTACATGCCGGTGAGCACATATATTTCCTCAACACCCGTGAGGCGTTGACCAGCAATATGCATCTCTTCCACCAAACAGCAGAATACCTGAGGTAGTGGGTGCTACAGACTGCACGCACATACACATCAAAGCACCACCTGGTGAGTGGGGTAGGGTCTACATAAACCGCAAGGGCTTCTCCTCCATCAACTGCCAGGTCATGTGCAATGCCCAGGGCATTATCATGAATGTGTGTAATGGCAGCCCTGGAAGCTGTCACAACTCCCACATCTGGCATATGACACAACTGTACCAAAGATTTGCCAGTGGGACATCCATATGGCCACCTAGTGGGGGATGCTGGTTACGCACTGCAGCCGGGGCTGATGACACCCATCAGAAATGCACACACACCCGAATAAGAGCTCCATAATGAGGCACACCCACAAACCAGAATCACAACAGAGCGTGTGTTTGGGATGCTCAAGTCATGGTTCCGATGCTTGGACATATCCGGTGGAGCCTTGCAGTACGCTCCAGCTGCATGTACACCGATTTTCATTGTATGCTCCATGCTACACAATATGATCCTTCGGAAACAGCTGCAGCAGGAACACCACAGGGCAGGGCCACACATCCCCCACCATTGCCAAGGCCAGGACAGGCACAGAACGACTCGGAGGAGGAACAACCTGAACCTGCCCATATAGGCAGAAGGAGGCATGCCCGGCATGCCCAGTATGCCCAGGCTTTGACAAAGAGGCAACACATAGCACATACACTGACATGGTAGGGACTCAGGGAATGACACCTCTCTCTGACCCACACATACAGTAAAAGGGATGCCAAACATGACACTACCTGTGCTTTACCATGTACAGGGAGTGTACTATGTGCATCTGACATTGTCAGCCCTCCAGCACCATCCTCAGTACTGGCACAGCCACAAGGTAAGTCACTCTTCCTATCAATTGCTGACTGGAGTAATATGTTCTGCTAGTGTATCTATGGTATGGATGTGAGCATGCAAGGGAATCAGGTGGCTGAATGGGATGGCAGCAGAGAGTGGACACCTATATGGGAAGCATGAAATCCATAACAAATATTGGTGTCAACAAAGAAGGCAGTACTAGACAAGGTGACAAATCCCACTGCAGTACATGTGGTGGCCCAAATGTGTGCCCATAGGACACACACATGCATGTCAGTGAGGCTCACATACCCAACAGCAGTCTCAGCCAACAGGACAGGTGTAGATGACCATAAAGAAAGGATGTGCTAAGGTCTCCAATTGATGGCAATAGAGAACAGCCCCCCTCCAGACCTACATAGACAGACTACAACAGATCTGGCAGTTGTATGTTAGCTCTGAAGGGTAAGAAGTCTGAAACTGAAATATAGGTCAATAAAACCTAAGATCTGTACTCTACTGATATGCCTCTAGTCTGCATGATAGGTCAGAATACAAAATGAAATGGAAGCCAACAGAGTACCTGAAATACCAGTACAGTTATAGCAAATGTTTACAGTTGTCAGGTGTGCCCCCCCCCACAATCCTATGTAGAAATGCAGTAACATGTATGTTTGTGTTTAATAACAGTGGTGCATAGATTACCTGAGCTGACCCAATTTACAGGATAGATTGTTGCATGTGTACAATATGCAGGGCTCTGTGTGTGTTAGGTTGTTGTGTGTTGAATATTGTGTGGAAGTGGTCAGAATGTAGGCATGGAGGGCTGTGTCTCGGTGGCCTATGGCCAGTACTGTTGATGACAGGGCCATGTTCTAACAACTGCAGTGCCAACCACAATGCATCCCAGCAAGACCCAATTCAGCAGTCATTCATACTCACTGTTCAGGTGTCAATATCTGTCACCATCTGAAAGATGGACATGCCATGAATGTGGGCCCAGACATACACACAGTACACAGGTGGAAGTACCCTAGACAGAGTACATAAAATGTAACTGTCAACTGCACACACCTTTGGAATTGTACATACAGGTTAGCAGCACATTAGCTGTGTGTGTAGTATGGAATATTGATGTACTCTAGCCAATCACTGGCAGACCACAAAAAGCACAGTTATGAAGCAATGAGAGATTGCTTATATCCCCGCACAAGGCAGCATAAGGGGAATGTCCCAGCTATATCTGTGCATCAGCTGCAAGAAGCTTCCATATCACACATGCACTCAGCTCACCCCATCATCAGCCACAGGTTTATCACAGGTCATATCCCTGCTGTTGGGAATCAGTGCACTATGACCCACACTTCTGTATGAGAATACCCACAGAATGCTGCATGCTGAAGAGCTGTCCCATGCAGGTGTGTCCCTAGCTGTAAGCAGCACCCTGCCAGCATCCAGAACAATGGATTGATACGGACAGAAACTATTGCCAATAACACCTCGCACACTTACCCTGTCACCCCAGGGGAATCTAGTGGTCCACAGCCTGGGACTGTAGGAGTGACAGAATGCACTGGCGTGCTACTGATGGCCTGCATCACTACCAAATACCTTATAATCCTCTGTAAAAGGCTTGCGCCTCACCCATAATACCAATGTATGTTATCTCATCGGGTCCCAACTAACAACATAATAGTCCACAGAACACAAATGCAAGGCCATGTCAACAAAGCCCAGTAGCATGCTCACCATGTCCTACTGCATGAACTGTGGACCAACCCCTAAATACTGCTGGGATGAAGGGACAATTATAGGGACACTTCTCAGATATCACTCGCTTAATGTTAGGAAGAGGATAGAATAACAGCGTGGGGGGTGTAGAAGCATGGACGCCATGGAGTGTGTGAAGTCTGAAACTCTGATCTGTGCCCATACTACCCCTGTCTGCAAAACTAGTAATGGGTGGCTACAAACCTGCTTATAAACCACAATGTGAAGGGTAACTGACTAGATATATGAGCCCTGACTCTGGGTAACTTGGGTGAATCTGTGCAGCTGAGAGGTATGGCTACAGCAGGATATGGCCATTCTGTTATGTTGATAGATGTACAAGCAGGGGATCCTCAGCCACCACAGTACCAAGGTGATGGACCATTTACACAGACCCATCAGCAAGTGTCTGCAGCTACCCCCCCCCCCAGAATGACGTGAGTGTGCAAGAATATGTAGGCTGCAGACCACAATACTGGACACATCTTCATTCACCTTGTATTTCCCAGGAAATAACTGTGAGCAAATTAGTATATCTGTCAGTAGCTGATGACATCATACATCATAGTGTAAAACAGTTCATATGTCTGAATATCTCTGCTAACACCAAGCATGTAACACAAGCAGCACAGACACAATAGTTACAGTATCCCACTATCTTTCACCCATTGTGACTCCATATTGTCAACCTATCTACAGATATCCTGCAGAAACATGTTGCTAGCTGTAGTTGTAGAACACAAAATCCTGGACTGTAGTACAACCTACCAGGAATGGATTCACACACTCAGTACAGAAGGTTATACTGAGCTTGCTCCTACACTTAGAGAAATGAAGCCCATGTCTGACAACAACAGCGAACTATACATATCTGTCAGTCGCAGATGTCTATGCACACACACCACACTGCACACCATTCACGCTTTGCACACACATTGGATAGGAATACTCACATATATCCAAGGCCAACACACTATAATAGGGCAAGCATACAAACACACAGATGTGGGAAAGAAAGAGACAGACAGTGACAGAAAGATTTCCATCATGAGGCCTGTCCCACCCACCACACATCCAATTGGCCAATATCACATGTGCCGATGTGAATCACTGTAGACAATTGCTTTTGGTAGCCCTCAGCCCTATAGTGTCTGTGGTGCTTGTGATAACTGTGTAAATGATAGTACAAATCAGTATTCATCTAGCATTTGTATACCCAGTCCTGTCAAATGTAAAGTTGTGTGTGACTGAGTGTTGTGTGTGTGTTTCCAGAGGAATGGTTTATGGCCCATTCACAGTCACAGCACTTTCCATTGCCCATGTTAGCCCTCATGCTGACGTCAGTCACCTTGAAATACCCCTTTGGACAAACGTCAACCCTAAGCTCCATGGTGTGCTCGATAACTGCTTAATGCTGTAGTGTAACATATTAGTTAGATAGGAATTCTAATCTGCAACATGGCAACTGAGGAACTGTGTGTGTGTGTGTGTGTGTGTGTGTGTGTGTGTGTGTGTGTGTGTGTGTGTGTGTGTGTGTGTGTGTGTGTGGAGATTAATGATTTTGAGGCCATTCACAGTCACAACACCTCCCATTGCCCTTCTTTAGCAAGTCTGCTGATGTCAGTCACCTTGAAATACTCATTTGGACAAAAGCCAGCCTTACAACCTCCGTGGTGCATGGGATAACTGAGTAATGCTATAGTGTAACATACTTGTTAGATAGGAGTTCTGATCCCAGCCATGGTGACTGTAAAACCGTGTGCATGAGAGAGTGTGTGTGTCCTTGATGATATCCAATATTATGGACATTCACACCTACTACTATTCCCTTATTCCTCCTTTAGCACTGCTGCTGATGTTAGTCACCATCAAAGATACCTGTGGAGAGCTCTCTGCCATGCAAGTACCATGGCCCATGGAACAATGTAGTAGCAGTAACTATGCAGATATGGGTTTGACTGTCATTAGTGGCAATTGTTTGTGTGTATGTCAAAGATTTTGGCCCCATTTACACCCAGTACACATCTCAGAGCCTGACTTTAGCAGTCCTGCAGATATCATCCACCTTAGAAGTACCTGTTCCCAACTCTAAACCATGTCAGGTCAGTGGTGCATGTGGTAAATGCATAACATAATGATCCATAAAGATTGTTAGATAGAGGTTTAAACCTCACCCCTGGCAAATGTAAATGTGTGCTTAGGGAAAAATTATGTTTTGGATCTCTCACCCACTATATCACCCAATGCCAGTATTTACAAGGGCTGGTGATGTTCCTCACCTTAGAAGTACCTTGGGACAACATCCCTCCTATAAGTTCCATGGCACGTGAAATAAATATGGTGCACTATAGTAGTAATACATAGCGAGGTACTGGCAAGTGTGTGTACGTCTGCCATCAGTATCCTGTGTGGAGGTTGCTGTGATTGTGTAATAACAGGATGCATGGTGGAGCAGGTTTTGCTAAATGATTATGTTGAGGACCTAGTATATGTCACAATGTCCACCTTACAAAGACAACAGATGTCAAACACCAGAGAGGTTGGTGTAAGACAATCCATAACCCTACATGTGACATTATAGATCAGTGAACAATATAGGCAAACTCAGAGAACACTCTCCACCCATGTCTCATACACAAACACACTTGGCTAGGCAACAACCACTATATTGGTAGTTCCTTGAATTATGCATATTTCCTCACAGATAGTAACCATGGTGTGATTTCAGTGGACTACATGCCTGTTGACCACAACAGTACCACTGACATCAGAAAGTACTGTGATATGTTACATCTCCTGACTGAGTATATGTTATCCAGCAAGTAAAAGGACATGGCACCCTGTTCCATCCCTGCAGTAGGCATATAAATGTTTACAGTGGCCCTTTTCCTGTGTTCCCCAATGGATGCCTGATAAAACTGTAGAGTCTGCAAATGTGACTCACAAAGGGAATACCATGCCTTATACACATGCCCTGTATGGACAGATGCCACTAACTCCGCTGAATACCTGTATCATGCTGTCAATGTAGGTGCAAGCATGACCTCAGTTCCATAGCCAGGTCTCACCAAATGAGGTCAGGAATGCTACATCAGAATTTAACAATCTGTCCACACAACATGCCCCAGAGACCTGAAGTACACTTCCACACAACAAAGAACATGCGTGTGGGACATGTGCACAACCCACACACTGTCCATGTTATGGAATATAGATCACATACATGGGAAGCAGTGCACATCACTGGGCACCCACAATAATAACCCAGATGAGTGGATGGTGAATACAATACCCACCCGTGGGGACCACTCCAAGGACTACACCCCTGAGCCACACTGGAGAATATTCTCATGTGGCTTGATGCCAAGGTATTCCCTTTGCCTAGCCTTGTACAGCCTTCAGGCCCATTCACCAATTACACACCTGTGAAGCAATGAACCTATGCATCTCAGTACTGGCAAATGTGTGCGTGTGCGTGTGTGTGTGTGTGTGTGTGTGTGTGTGTGTGTGTGTGTGTGTGTGTGTGCATGCGTGTGTGTGCATGGGTGTGTGTGTGTGTGTGTGTGTGTGTGTGTGTGTGTGTGGAGATTAATGATTTTGAAGCCATTCACACTCACTACACCTCCCATTGCCCTACTTTAGCATGCCTGCTGATGTCATTCACCTTGAAATAACCCTTTGGCTATTTTCTAGCCATATAAGCTCTGTAGCACTTGTGATAACTGCATAATACTGTAGTGTAACAAATTAGTTAAATAGGAGTTCTAATCATCATCCTACCAACTGTAATAATGTGTGTGTGTCTTTACTATCACCTGATTTTGTGGACATTCACATTTACTACACTTCCCTAACACCTCCTTTAGCACTGTTGCTTATGTCAATCACCTTCAAAGATGCCTTTGGACAGCTCTCCAGCATGCAAGCTCTGTGGCCCGTGCAATAACTGTATAACACTGTAATAGCAATACATAGTCAGGTAGGGGTATTAAACTCAGTACTGGTAAGTTTGTGTCATCAGTATCCTGTGTGGGGTGGTGGGGTGATTGTGTAATGACAGGATCCATTGTAGTGTGGGTTTTGCTACATCATTATATTGAGGACCTATATTTCCCATTGTCAACATTACAAGACCAACAGTTTTCAAACACTGCAGAGGCTGTTGTAGACAATCATCAGCCATAAATGTGTATAGTCATGTGCAATTACTATGTGACAATATGGATTAGTAAATCATATAGGCAACCAATAAACATCTAAAATGAAGCATATAATATAGGCAACCATTATAATACCCAGAAACCACTCTCCACCCAAGGATCATACACAAACATGTTTGGCTCTTACTCTGTTTATACATACATACATATATATATATATATATATATATATATATATATATATATATATATATATATATATATATATATACATGTATACATATACATATATATATATATATATATATATATATATATATTTGTGTGTGCATATGTGTGTGTGTGTGTGTGTATTTACATGTATACATATATCTACATATGTATACATCTATATATATATATATATATATATATATATATATATATATATATATATATATATATATATATATCCTTGTATGTTAATGAGTGTTGTATATACCTTCCCAGATGTATCCCACCATATTTATCGGATATGTGTATATTTAGATATAACAACATACTGATTCAGCACTATTTTAACTTACAAGTACTAAACAATTGTAGAAGTCAAAGCAGCTGTTCACTACTATTCAGTATGTGTACTGAGAGATATATTTGAAAAAACAACAACCATCATTACAGCTTTGATGGCTTAGTGGTTAACTGTTGTGACTATAGTATACAGGGTCCTGAGTTCAAGACCTGCAAGCACTGTTCATCTTGTTGCTAGGCAGAACAAGGACTGCTGGATACAGAGTGGTTAAGGCAGTTTTGGAGCAGCTTTAAGTGGGTTTGCACGATGGTAAGTGGTGCTAAAGTACGGTTAAATGAAAAGGCACTTACACCGTGTAGGCTCTGCTTACCAGTGCGCAAATATGTTTAGCATTTACATTTAAGCAATGCTTTCTTCTGCTAAGCATAGCTTAGCCTTGGTAACCAGAGATCACATTCCAGACTAATAAAATAGCAGGGTAATGACATCTCTAATAAGTGTATTTAATTCAATAGACATAACATGCTTCTATGTGCTGTCATTACAGTAGCAAGGGGTGTGAGTATACTGTATGGGACAATGGCTAGTACAGCAATCTTTTCTCTTTGTATGTGTTCCATACATGGGTGGTATCCCAGGTTATATGCAGTCACACTTGCATGTATTGTATCATTACATTACTACTGTTAACAATGCTTTCCCAAGTAAGAGTAGATTGCAGTTTGTAGTACTGAAACCATACACCCCAGCATGCAAAGCTGCACTCTGCGTTCTGACCATAGTGTTCTTGGTGTGTGAGCTGTGTGTTATTAAGTATTTGCTACTGGATGTTGATCTATGTGGATATTAACTGTAGACTACTATGTGTATAGGACATGTCATTGAGGGCTGCTGTCATGTAGTAATGGCTTACCTATCAGTGTCAGACATCTATCTGTCAAAACATTGATCCTAATGCATAACTTGTTGGCTAGCTTATTTCTGTATGTCCTCTGTACAGATGTGTAGATGTCAGGTATCCATCTTGGCTGCTTACAGGCAATCTGTGCTTAACTGACACTGACATGTCTGCCCAGCTGTGTTATGAATACCACAGCTAGGAAACCCCCAACCTGTATGCACCACATGCCATGGATACTTTAACTACACTACCACAGTCAGCAACACATGCTTGGGTACAGGTCTCCAACCCAGACACTGGCCATGTTATATAATATATGTTGCATACATGTCAATTGGAGCACCTCACAGGCCCTCTGCAAGAGAAAACCAGATGACTGGATGTTGCATTTAACTGTCAACCTGGAGGGTCACTCAAGTGGCATCAGTTGATAGATGGCCTGCTGACAAATGTCAGGTGGCATGATGACACTGTACCCACATCCCCTACTCTTCTCATCTCTCCATGGACATTATCCTGTTACACACCTAGGAACACCTGCACCTATGGACCCTAGTACTGACAAATGTGCCAGTGTGCATTACTGAGAATAACAGTGTCTGTGTGTTTGTAAACTTGTAGTTGATAATACCCTGTGGTCCCTCCCTCCATTGCCATAGTTAGAAAAGGCTGCTGCTGTAATGGACATTAAATGTACCTTGTTATACTCTTCACCCTATGGGCTACCTGGAACTTGCAGTACGAATATAATACTGTTGTACAAATGGGTAGATAGGCATGAGATGCCCTCTGAGTCCTGGCAAGTTTGTGTATGTGTGCAAGTGTGTATATTTGTAGGATACAGCATTCTGAGGCCACATTCTCCAAATACAATACACCTTGCCATACATTATAAGGGATAGTGATGTTGCTGACATTAGGAGAGCCATGACAGACCCTCACCCTACTGTCCCTGTGGCATGTGCAGTAAATGCATATCCCTGTAGTAGCACTGATTATATAGACAATGGGTTGTATTGCACTCCTGGTCAATGTGTGATTGTGGGTATGTCAGAGCATTATCTTAGGTTTCAGTGAATAAAATACCCAATCTAGGATGTGGGTGCTGGGTATACTGTCTTTACACCATGGTACCCACAGTACATGTCCCAAGGTCCACTGTATGAGGGCCACTGTCGCTATCAACCATTCAGGTAACTGATTACACTATCCAGCCCAATGATGCATGTGTTGTGTGCAAATTATCTGTAACAGAATGGACTCACTGACAAGGTAGTTAGCACTGATAAACCCAGGTCTCTCAGATGTGTCTATGACTGTTATATGTTTGTCAATGTGTATATGACAGTATGTGATAATATGTATTGTTCATTAACATCCAGGCCATCCCCCATTACCATATTGTACAAGGCCTGGTGATGTTCTTCGCTTAACAAGAAACCCGGTACACACTTCATCCTAAAAGCTGTGTGGTGTGTGCAAATAAGGCCAAACACATTAGTAGCGATAAGTACCTAGGTAGGGGTTCTACTCTCAGTGTTGCCAAGTAAGTTTGTGTGTATGTGAAGGGATCTACTTCACTTTGCAGAAAATACATGCCCCAGGAGGTCATCTATCTGAGAACTGACTGCCAAACGCTAACATTTCAAAGAAATCATCTTGTGAAAATTCATTCCATCAAAACTAGTCATAGATGTCTAAATGCTCCTTTCCCCACTGTACAGATGTACAGCGATACTAGAGTTGGTATATATACTTGGATGTGGATCTTGTGGGCACAGCCACCCTCATTGGGGTTATTGTGTGTATTACCCTAATTAGTCTGCTGTAATACTGTACAGTTTTTGTTGACAGGTTAAGTAAATGTCAGTCACACTATGTGTGGTTCTACGACACCCCACACCCTCCAAAGTGGAGGGCTGTGCCACTTACACTAGCACACCTATGTTTACCAACTCCAGGATTGCACTATATTGGGGAATAGGACATATTCCCTGCCAGTATCATAGGTAATGATATTAAACGGGCAGACTGATTATTTACTGACGTGATGTTTTGCCTATTTTGTCTTGGTGGGATTACATAGGCTAAAATGAGTTCATTGCAAAATTAAGTACAGCCATGTGTACAGTATTCTCTGTGTGTGTGTGTGTTATTCACAAACATTTGGTGTGTGCCACTCAGTACACTTACCATTGTCCAACATAGATGGGCTGCTGACATCAGCCACCATGCACTCACCTGTATACACCCCTCATACCTATCAGCCATGTGGCACATGCAGTAACTGTTATACAGACCTGTTACTGGTGTTCAGTTGTACCCAGTATATGACACAGTCAATGTGTCACTACAGTGCTATACCCCTTGTAGGAAACAACAGCAGACTAACATCCTGCTGATACATATACACCTACAACACAAACTGAATACATTATGGAGACCACAATCAGCCAGTGTTAATAACAGCTATAATGCATCATGGCTGTACAGCTGCACATCCTGTCATGTATGCATTAAACTTTCCAGCTGAAAACATGTTACACAGCATTACATTGCTAAACCTTAGTACATGCACCATGTGCATCAGAATCATATTAGCATGCTTATGCTTTGATGGTATGGATGACAGGGATGTGGCATAGGTATCATCATATGCACAGGATGTATCGTGGGTTTGCCAGAGACCTAGGCTGAGCCATTTGACATCATGTGTGTGTGTTAGGGGGTTTCATTATCAATTGGGTTGTGCAGTTGTGGTGTGTGTAGGTATGGAGATGCCATAGCTGTGTTGGTGATATGTGTGTGTGTGTGTGTGTGTGTGTGTGTGTGTGTGTGTGTGTGTGTGTGTGTGTGTGTGTGTGTATGTATGCACACAGTCCTGCCATGTGGCTGCCCAATACAGGGGTTTGTTGGCCAGCTAAAGACCATACATGGCAGGGTGTGCAGTTCAATGTGCCTGGCCACGGACACGAGAACTGTGCCTGCCAGGGGTTCCACTGGCACTACCAGGTACAAGCCCAGATATGGCACTCTCCCCTGATGATGACAAATATCCACTGGATCCTGGGACCAGCCAGGGCCACATGCATGTGTCCTGCTGTGTTGGGGTGTGGACAGCACCCTTCCATGCAGTGCTGGTGCTGGTACTGCCACTATGGGAGTGGCTATCACTTGTTGCACATCCACATAGACCTCCACCTGTTGATGTTGCTGACCTATGTCCACATGGCTGTCGCCCTACTCCCACCATAAGCTCTGACACAGACATTGCATGGTCGAGGATTCCCACCATCTCACCCAACCGTCTATCCAGGACTTCTGCAAAATAATGGTGGGCACCTACAAGAACATTGATGTTGTCAAGTACAGCAGAATGAGTAGCCCTCTGGAGCCTAGACTCTGTCTGGTATAACACTCCATACATGCCTGTGCCTCCATGATGGCCAGAAACATGCGTCTGGTGACATCTGCTGTTGCACTTCTGCCAGGGGCATGATGGCCAGCAGCCCTCCTATGAGCACCCCTGTATATCTGCCTGTGTGGTACCTCACCAGTCATCTGACTATGGCTGCTGTGCACAATCACACTTTCCATAGTCACCACACTGTCCTGTTGCATGCCACCACCCACCAACTGTCCCTTATCTATGGCCACTGGTGATGGGGTACGTATAGGCGTTGTGACTGTGTGGGGGGATGGGATGGATAAAAGTGGGATGTCAACCGATGGCACAGCTTCAGCCTCTGATAACCGTGCCTGTGCCTCACCATACCTATCATCATTGTCAGAGTCTGTATGGACACTAACATCAATTTGCCTGCAGGAGGGACCCTGACCCACCCTGTGAGTGGAAAATGAAAAACGTAATTTAAGACCTGTACATCATTGCTTACCTCTACACACACTCACACACACACACACACACACACACACACACACACACACACACACACACACACACACACACACACACACACACTTACAGGTGAAGTGGCACAAAGATATTACACAGACCTCTCATTATCCAACAGTCAACATGCAATGACATATGGCACTCAATAGCATGCACCGCAGCTATACTCAATCCTTGTTACCAACATTATATATCTCTGTGATGCATGATTTGTGTTAGCAGGTGATTCCCCTTCCCCTGGAACACACTGCACCCATGTACACAGTATTGCTGTGCACCTGTTCAGCACCCTGGAATATACTGTGCACCATACCTCACAGGTGTACATGCCATTGCTAAATGTGTATATGTGTGGCAGCTATGTTTTCTCTGCTGCTCATAGCCCCTATATGTTTGTCTGATACATATCTGGGATGATATGAAGACAGATGTCAATAGTGAGTGCCTAATCCCTGATTTGCAGATCTCATCATCAGCAGTGCATGCATGAGCAATAAAATCCAATTACACTGACAACCTTCAAAGCTTACTGTGGCTATGAGAAGTGTACACACCCTTATTGACAATGCCAGCCTCTTCCATGATATGCAATGAGGCCACAATACTGCATATGTTAACATTAGACACACCTGATATGTGACATATGACCTGTGCAATCAAATGCAGTATCAAACAAATGTGTTAGCTGTGCAGATGCTGATTGAGTTGCATACAATATGTGGGTTGCATACGTGTGCACACCCTTAACATGATGGTTTGTTGCAGCACCTGTTAAGTGAACTACAGCAGTCACTGTTCCTGGAAGAGGTATACTAGCATGGCCCATCTTCACTTGCCATTATTTGGTCACACCAGCCTACAAACTTCCCCCAACTCTGCCGGATTGCAAGGTCAGCTCATGTGCCCAGCCCTTGGAGGTCACACAGTGCCTTCACTATTGCTGTGGAGTCAGGGTTATGTCTGGCACAATTCATGATTTTGACTGTGTAGAGATACAGCCATTCTTAATGAGCTTTGGATATATGCTTCAGTTCACTGTTGTGTTTCAGGATGATACCCCTCCCCATCCTCAGCCTTATTGTAGATGCTTGACAACTGTGGGCCACACATGAGTGTCATTTTGTAGTTTTCCAAATTCAGAACACCATGTCTACTGACCTAATTCCTGCTAATAAACAGCAAACCTAAAGGTGTACACTGACACCAGCAAGGTACAGATGGGGATGGTGGGCCCGAGGTGAAGTGAGGTGTTGCTTGTGCACCACATGTATCTTTATTAATACCATTTGCAGGTTTCAGCCTTGGTCTCAGTACACCATTACACATTGTAACACATGCCTTTGGGAGACTTGATGTTATGCATATGCTACGTGTAGAAAGCCCTGGATAATGTTTCCTGTGGAACAACTTTTCCATCTGATTACCCTAACACATAGGCCACACTTTTGCTGAGTCCAGGCAATTTTCGACACAGGTACTGCACGTGCAGTACTTGCTAGACATTCCTGCAAGTCCCTCTGTGTTGCTGCATGTTTCTGGGCAGCCTCCATGACCAGTTTGCAACATGTGTTGTCATCTGTCTTGGATGGGCATCTGTTTATTTTCTACATTAATGTTGTCCCATACTTTATAGTCACATACATGACTGCCTGCACTGTTTGCCATGATATTTGCAATGGTGAGCTAAGGCTATATCTCTCACTCTTGAGTGCTACCTTTTAGATATAGGATCCGTTCCATGGTTTGTAAGATGTGTGCAAGCCACATCTGCCTCTTTTGCGGGTGAGTGGGCAAATGTCATGGACATACTTCTTGGACAGCAGACCATTACTTGGTGTGACATTGAGGCCCTGTACTTGATGGAAGGTGCATACTCAAGAAGAGTGAATGCTGTCAGTATCTCAAAAGCTGCTTCCACAATATATTATTTGGAGTGTGTGCACACATATGCTTCCAGTGTTTGTTAAGGTATGTATTCCCCATATTTGTTGTCCTAACATAGGATTCCATTTAACACATTCATTGCTCATGTTAGGATCACATTACAGGTTGTACAAGGTATGGAATGTGGTATTGTGATATGCCGTTGTGTAGATCTGTAACAGTTTCCATTGTAATAGTGATGTATGCACTGTTGTAGCCACTGTATAAGGGTAATGTTTCAGACATGTCCCTACTGTAGGCCATTTGTCCCACCATTATGTTCATCTCTGTCTACACATCTTGCACTGACAGGTTGTTAGGTATACTGCAGGACTCTTACATACCCTTCAGATATGTCACCATGGTGACTACTGTGATGCAGTGCAGTTAACAGCAACAATAAGTGAACATGACCAGCATGCATTATGGGTAGGTGTGTTAAATGTGTGCATGGCAAATACCATGGCCGTAACATAGCCGGTGTATTGGCAAACCTGAACAAAACAACTCCGTACTCACCAGCTACAGGCTGCTGCCCCAGATGTGAACCAGGGGGACCTACATAGTTGTGTGAGAGATATAATGTCAGTAGCCACACCTGTGTCATTGGTACCTGGTGGGACCAGCATTTCTGTGCATCAACAGTACAAATCGACAATACTAGAGATTATGTACACTTGATCATTACTACACTGCAGCAACAGACTATGTTATCTGACATATGCATGAAGATACTTAACAGATAAAGATGGATAAGCAACAGTAGTCTACTAATGTGCCCTAAGGCCTTACCTGCATGCTCCTCGTCCATTGTGTGCTGTCTTGTCTGTCTTGTCTGTCTTCTGACACAACCTACCTCCCCAAATATACCTATGTGTCTGTATATATGTAGATATATATATATATATATAGTGCATTCAGACATCGGATCCAGACTTTAAACCTCCTTCCTCCACAGCTGAACTGTTCTGCCTTGCTATGAAACAGAGCATAACATGTGGACACAGCCTAACATTAGGGGGACATATATAGGGACAGATCATAGATATGCCTATTACAAACCTATGAAGTTTGTGCATGATACATTTCACATTACCATGACTGTTCTGAAGGTGGTGGGGTCTGAAACTCATGTGTCGATCATGACTTCATTACTTCCACCTTCAGCTATTTGACAGACTAATATAGATGTTTGGAGGAACAGAACAAACACTATGATGGTTTAAATCTTGACATTCTGTGCAAATTTGCAGAGTTGACAGGTATGGCCCACTGCCCACAGGGCCAGAGGGTATGTTCATAGCAGTTGTTCATCATTACAGCAAGTCTTGATGGCACATATAAATCTTTCATCATCACCTATCCCATTATTACAGACCAAGTACAACATTGAGTTACATGCTGACATGTTTCACATACCTGTTTTATTATTGTGCTCTGTTCTGTGTACCATTTGGATGTTTTCCTTGTTTGTTTTGTTTTTTTTGGTTAGTATTTTTGTTTTTTAGCATTATTATTTTTTTGTTTTTCTCTCTCTCTCTTTCACTCTCTCTCCACTACTGGGATCATAGCTGGTTTGAATAGGTTGTAGCATGGCTTTTGCAGGTGATGCTCATGATCAGGTGATGGGCTATACACCAGGTGGTGTTTCCTCCTTGCTAATTGCATGCAGCCAGCTGTGTAGTACTTCCAATAGGCAGTGTCATAGCAACCCACTACTATAAATGACTACATCATGTGGGTGTTGTCCCTTTACCTTTCCTGTAT
>NC_056738.1:492619204-492681704 GCF_019279795.1 Protopterus annectens
CACATTTCAGTATTTATTGAACAATAGGACATATGTCCCAACAGTAGGTTTAGTGTAAACATACCCATTAATTTGTGCATTTAGATTATTATTACAGATATGGGGGATGTCCCTTAACAACTTATATATCCTTGTAGTAGTCACAACTTTAATGATCATTGCTCTAATCATTAAGGTACAGGTATTATTACAATACTCTATGGCCTTGGTTTGGGCAGTGGTATGTTTGTACACAGTGTACACTTCAACTGTCTTATAGCTAAATTCTACATCTCTTACCTGGTAGTCCTGTGGAGGGAATGTTTGTTAAATCTACCTGATTGTTTCTACACATATTCCCAGATTCCACATTAATATTATGCACATACCTCTCAATCTCTTAATGCGCACACTCTTGACAAAGCTTGACAACATGGGGGTACAAATAGGGACATATTTTGAATATTGCTGTCGTAAACTTGGAGAGTTGCTAGAGTGACAGGATTTGTTTTAATATACATTTTCCGATGGTTTTGAGGTCTGAAAATCAAATGTATATCATTATTTCATGACTACAATTCTGAGATCATCCCCCTGATTTGCCAGGGGGACAGAGGAACAGGCAGAAAATATGAGCCAATTATCTGGACATTCCGAAAAATCTGTAGAGTTGAGAGGTATGATTATGCATACAGCTTACTACCTTTCCCAGGATTCGAACCATGGCTTTGTCTGGACCTAATGCAGTACTCTGGTTAACAAATATATGTTATTTAGTAGCTAATGTTTATGTACTGCTTTCATATGTAAAATGCAAATTGGTTACAGTGGGGATCGAACCAGGAATGGCTGTTTGCAAAACATACATTCTAACCACTACACTATTACAATACTGTTTAGTTTGGATGTATGTTGCTATTTAACTTCTTGTGCTGTTTAAGCTGGACTAAGGGTAGCTAAGCAATGGGCACAGCTGCGCAGCTACGCTTAAACTTTATTGCATTTATCAAAAAAAATGTTGTTGTGTTATTTTATCTATACCCTTCAGAATATCCCTGCTAATGTTGAACCTGTTATTTTATCAACTTTCTGCTTTGTCGGACAATTGTCCTTTTTGGCTTTGTCCACATTCCTTACTCTGATGGGTTGGGAGGTGGGTGTATGTGCTTATGCTACCAGTGTTATCCAAACAACTTTTGGCTTGGTAGGGATGATTGTCCCTTATGCCTTTGACCAGATTTGTTATCCTGATGGGTTGGGGGTGTTACGAGCATTCTTGCACATTTTCAATTACCGAAAGGCAATTATGGAGTGCAGGAGGCATGTGTATTGTGAGAGCTCTGCTCTCAGACACACCCCCTGCACTCGTACATGGAACCATGTCCGTTTCAGAGCATGGCAGCATGCCTTCATAAATATTTCACGCTGCCATGCTGACCAGGAACGGTTCCTGCTGTGCTGGGATAACTTATTCCTGTACAGCTGCTTGCTGAATCCCAGGGATTGAATAAAAATAGTTCAATAAGTATTATTTAACAAAAACATTGATAAAATGCATAGCAAATATATAATATAAAAATATGACAAAATATATATGTAAAAATATATGTATCTGACATGAAAAATTCATCAGTATACAAAAGTGTATATGAAAAAATGTAATAAAAATATGTAAATAGAAATAATGCAAAATCACTTTTGTTCCTGTTAACAGGGTGTTTATTCTCATTATAATTTATTGGCCCTTTGTTTTAATACTGATGTTATTGAAACACTGTCATTGATGTCTTGAACGTGAGTTGCATCTAGTCTAATTTTTTTAGGAATAATAAATGTCCTTACCAATGTGCTTTATGACTAGTACTGCCATCGCTTGTACATATGGGACCTGTAGGTTATTAGCACTTTACTGTTTATTCATTATAATATTCTTAGTTCTATACAAAAGTTTGTTTACTCTGATGTTATTGCTATCTGGTCTTTTGCTAGCATTATTAAAGTACTGTATCTTCCTTACTTCTGTCAGTGCAACCCCACCACAAACACTATATAAACACACACACGCATACACACACACACACACACACACACACACACACACACACACACACACACACACACACACACGCACGAGCACACACACACACACACACACACACACACACACACACACACACAGACACACAAACCTCACTTTCCTTACTTGTGATAAACTGAAAAGCATCTTTTGGAGTTAAATGCTGTCCCCCACATATACATACACAGGCAGGGTGCAGCTTGTTTTGGCATCTGCATTTGGCCGCTGCCATGTTGCAACTGAAAATAAAATTGCTTCTCAGCTACTGCCAATTTTCATATTTACTTTGCCTTATAAAATAAAGCATTTTGTCTGTGCATTAATTAGAAGCTGTAATTCCTTCAATTGTATAATTGATTATTAATGTTCAGAAAACAGCAAAGATTTATTTGTGCAATATTTAGAGCTGTTTAGCCTGCCAAATTTGTTGAGTAATTGTTTTAAGTATAGCACAGCACAGTTTCAGAAGCTCTTTTTTAGAATAAATATCTGTTTAACTGAAAATAAAAGCATATGCTAAACATATTTATGAAAACAATAGCAGCTTTATGTACTTAAAAACAATATCAGAATTTTGGTGCCTTATAAAACCTAAAGTGACCTGTGTGCAGTTCTGACCTGCAACCTAGGCTGGAGTTAGAACATCAGAAGGGTGCATATTATAAGGAAAATTGCATTTCTTTAGGGGTTATCTCACTCTCAGAAATGACTGGCATTTTTTGTACTGCCCATTGCACAATTATCCCTTAATAAATACTGAGGTATACACAAGAAAGGAAAAGTAGGGCATAAAGTACACCCCCCACCTAATGGCTACCTGGATGAAAGGCATTATGTATCTTACATCTCACTCTATAGTGAGGAATGAATGGTGATAGCTGCATTCATGGTTTAGGGCTTAAAAGACCCTATTGGGAAGAAAAAAAGAACTATTCATGGTACACTTAAATGGCCACAGCATGTGTAACATAAATAAGCCTGCTACTCAGCTGACTGGATAGCCACATCACACCAGACTTATTTGCCATTACAGGACATGCGTTAATTCACATAAAGACTTTGAGGTGTTCCCCTTATTTGATATCTGCATAGAAATGCTAGCAGGGGATCATAACAATTCTTTGTTGCTGTGACTCTCTCACTATTTCTCTCTTGTCTCCTGCTTCTACCCATGACTCCATTATCATATTTGTTGAATTCATCTCTGTCATAAATCTGACTTACATCCCATTGCTTAGGTGACTCAAGATTGAGAATAACAAATTCACCTTCATTTGTTCTTGAGATGACAATGCACACAAGTAGAGGATACCAGGTAATGCAGCCTCTTGAAGAGGACAGGGTTACAATGCCTGCAGTGACCTCTCTTTCTCTAAGGTGAAGTAACCACGGTCTGTCAGTAATAAAGGAAGAGAGAGAGAGAGTGTGCAGGGGCAAAGTCCCCAAATGGAAGTGCAGGGGACTTCAAAATCCCCATAACAGATGCTTATGTGCATGTATGTATCCCAGTAAGTGTCTATTCAAGCCCATACAACATCAGATTTTTTGCCAAGTTTTTGTGATCTAAGATCCTTTTGTTTTAAGGAGATGTAATGAACCCCCAAAAACCTACTCACAGTTGTATCCATCCTGATTCCACCAGAAATGCAGTTGAAGACAACTTCACTTTGCTGTTCTTACAATGGTATGAAAAAGTTAGTTAACATCTATGAATTTAACATACAGTAGAAAACCACTCTGGGTCAGTACTCACACCCCCTTATTCAACTTTACATTCTGAAAAACAAAACAAAACAAAAAAAATATTGCTAATCTCCGGAACTGATAGTGTTTACAACAAAGCAAATATACTGGATTGTACATTCTCCTCTTCCTTTCCAAATATCATCTTCTTCTCAGGATAGATATTGATTAACTCTTTTGGTGATCACTTCCACTTATTTGGTCACTGGTCACAATATAGGGATCACAAAGCCCACCATTTCAGCTTTTTTTACAGAAAAATAATAAAAAAATGTATCTTTACTGATCACTTCCTCTCTGACACTTCCTTCTATACATGACATTTCTCTATCCATTTCTGTATGTGCTGTTATGGTGCCTCATGTGCAGGAATGCAGGAATCATTGCCATAGCTTTGTCCTGAAATAATAAAGTTAATGAATGAGTAAAAACATTATTAGAAATTTTATCATAAAAACAGATCCAGTACTTGTTTGTTATTAAGACCTCAATAAAAGTCATACCCCCTGGCTAGCAAAAAAAAAAAAAGTTTTCTGTGCTCCCTCCAACTAATAAACTGCAATATTCAACTGTGGTAGGTATTAGCAGGCTTGGAATTCCTGATGAGGCAGATCAACCAAACCCCATGTGCAACAACACTGGTACCCATTTAAAGTATTGTGACTCATAATGCCAGGTTTCAAACTGTGGAGACTGAATGACAAAAAAATCCTTGCTCACATAATGCAAATCTAAGACGGCCATTCTCAGAATACTCCCTTTTTGCCTAGGTATGGCAATCTTGGGATTGGTTTATATATGTTAAGGGGGGATGTGGGGCCTCCCCCTGCATTTTGTAAGTGTTTCAGGACTTGCAGTGCTGAATTCCAGCCCTCCAATAGGGAGCTGTCAAATCTTCAAATTACATAGCATCACAACTCAGTCTCTCTCTCTCTCTCTCATTGAAGTAGCTCCACTCAATTTATGCACCCTGATAGAGACACCCCAAGTCAAACTTAGTCAGACTGATTTACATTTCTCCAATAACTACTGGTTACGTCTGGAAACTGCTCTCAAGATCTGAAGCCCTTTTCAGTTTCAGTCATTGTTTTTCCTTTACAGCATCTTACGTTTGCTGTAGATTAACAGTTATACATCTTATGTTTGTCATCTTTGGAAAAAAATAAGTCAATATTGCCATTCCTGTCCAGAAAGTTTATCCAATCATCATCTAAAACAGCATCCAATGGTCCTACTCACACAAACTAAAATAGTAGTAAAATTCATTCATTCATCTGCTGCATTACACCCTCTTCTTACCTCAGCAAGGCTTCAGTCATGGCATTTTAAGGAAATGACCATCCTAAGGTTCACTAACCACCTAAGAAAACACATCAGTGTAAGATTATCTATCTGTGTCAAATTTCGTTTTCTCTCTCCAAACTTTGCAACGTGGTTATTCAGAACCTTCTCCACCTAGCTTTATGTGGTATCTTTTCTCAATCAATGTTTTTCCCTGATAACTTTGATGGTATAGAACTCGGTTTGTGAGACAGGACGGGAAGACTCCTCCTCATAATCTCCTCCATTATCCAAGGCCTCTTAAAACCACTTCACTGGGCCTCAACTTTCTCCATTGTTATTGACATGATTTCCTTACTGTATCCCTTCCAAGCAAAAACATCAGGCACACAATATGTTGAGAATTTAACAACATTTTGCACATCTACTAGTCTCTTTTACAACAAGGTACGATGACAGCATTTTCTTACATTAAACCCTGTTTTTTGGAATCTGGTCTTTACCTTAATACATATAAAACTAAAGTACTCGCAAAATGCAGGTATGTCCTCAAACTCTCGTAAAACACAGATCTTGTCAAATAATAGTTGTGTTACTGAACTCTACAAAACTTCTTACTGTTACTATAAGCTATGAGTTCAAATCTTTCCAGGATATCACATCCATCATCCTGACACAGACCAGAACATTCATATGCTCTAGAGAACAAAACTTTTTATTACTGAAAGTATTTGGCATTCTACTGCCAAATCATACATAGTCCTCACTCATTTTAAAGTGTATCCTTAGTAAGAAACCTCAATCTTATGTTTACAAACTGTGTAAAGCCTACAGCAGTTACCAGATTTGCTGCTGGTCACTGAGACACATTTGAGCAACACGTACTTATGACAAAGTTACCACATAATACACTATATTTCTACCACAAATGACATTTGATAAAGCCATTCATAAACATCTATACACTTCTTGCAATCTTAATTCTGTAACTTGATCCAGACATTTAACTTCTTTTTCCCTAACTGACACTATCATTAAAATGTTTTTGTCTGTTTCTGAATTCGACAATCACATTCCTTTTAAAGTTTGACACATTCCAAAAAGGTCTGTTTTCCAGAAGATAATCAAAGTCATTAGAAGAGTAGAAGTGCAAATGTGCCTGCAGCATTACCGAATCCAACAAGTACCAACTCTGTCTGGACATCTGCCCCCTTTCTCCTGTATTTTTCCCAGAACTGCCCTCTTAGACTTTCACAACTTATACTATTCACACCACTTCTTCTTTCACCCCTAACCAGACCTTACTCCTTGTATCTGTATAACTAGTCAGTATGAAACTGCAACTCCTCACCTACTGTCTCCCGTAATCACCCCTTTTCATACATTATTCCTTACATCTGTATAACTACTCACACAGTGTGCAGTCCTTGACTTACTGTTTCCCAAATCACCCATTTCAGGCTTTATTTACTGTATAATGCATTATGTAAAAATTACATTGTGAGGGTATAACCCTTTACCATTCTACCTCCCCTAATTTCCTGTATTCAGACCTTATTTATTCCAAGTGTATAAGTACCTTCTTTGAGTGCATAACCTTTCACTTCCTACCCCCCAATCAGCTATTTCCATACTTATAATTTTATAATTATCTATTTTAGTGTATAACCCATTGCCTGCTATATGTGATAAAATTCAGCAAATATTTGTAATTCACTTTAACAAAAAAAAAAGCAAACAAACTTGCCTCCTTCTCCAGTGTGAGCTGTATATTCACACATATTATTATTTTCTCCTTCCTGCCTACTAACCATCAGCCTCACCCCCACTATGATTAAAGTGGTCTGCTGGATTTGTTACTGCAGGTTAAGAGGCAATACTGAGATACCATCATACGGGCAGCCACTAAGGTTTTCTGATCAAGACTTAATCTCTGATCATTATGGCAGCCAATAGATTTTGTCTACAATGCTGACCCTGAACTTTTATATTAGGGTGAACTCCTGACTTTGGCTGTAACATGCACTGTTTTTTGCAGACCTATCATAGCCTAATTGTGCTGGAGTACTCACAGTATATCCAGCCTTCATTTCTCAACCCGCTGATCTAGCTATCGCCAACTTTACATCCTAGTACAGGAGAGCCAGCATAGGCCACTGCCTACCATCCTTCCTCATCAGCTCTTTCTTTGTTCAGGACACTGGTCAGATAAGGGTCAGTTTTGTAGTACTGAAGAACCACTGCAGTCCTAAAGCATTTTATGCTTCTCAGTCCTTAAAATGCTCAAAACCATACTACAAGCATTGAAAGTGCCAAACTAGAATGGAAATAGCGAATGCCAGCAAAATATGCAATTAAAGGTAGTATTTTCCTCTCTCTAAAACGTCTGAGACTTCTTCAGTCATGAAAAGCTATTAATAAAAAGTCACAGTTCACCCGTAGAAGGCCAATTCCTTTAATAAAAGAAACAATAATTGACATGAGTGCTTTCGTCTGTAAAAATACAAACTTCATCAGATAAAATCCCACTGTTACTGAAAACTTTAAATAATAATATTTGTCCAATAAGGTTTTACTTTCAATAAAACAATTAATCAATTCAAAGTCTTAAAATAACAGGGTGAATCAAATGCAAATGTTAGTACATCAAAACCCTGAAGCCTAAAAAAGGCTGAAATAACCCTTTTTAAAAACACATTTTGTAATGTAAACACTAAATATTGATTTCACAAAAATGTTAAAAACATCATTAAATTAAAAATTCTGTGTTTGAAAATAAATATAAATATAAA
The DNA here is from genome assembly GCF_019279795.1 of Protopterus annectens. Lineage (NCBI taxonomy): Eukaryota > Metazoa > Chordata > Ceratodontiformes > Protopteridae > Protopterus > Protopterus annectens. The sequence goes on from NC_056738.1 coordinate 492,627,077, forward strand.
CTTGTATTTATATAAATATATATTTTTTCTGGAAGGGACTTAAACAAATTCAAACTATGTTAGCCTTCCCTACTAGGATGGCTTTGATGTTAATATATTCGTTTAAACCTGGAAAAATATTTGATTTTAATCTCAATTGCCATCTTATTTCCTTCTGTAACAAAATGTTTTTGGGGTCTCCTCCTCTAATTTCCACATCCACTTTGTCAATAATTCCAAATTTGAAAGATGGGGTAAAATGACAAAAAGTGGTGTGTTTGTATAAGGCACTTGTTTCTTTTTTAGTTTTTATGTCATTTCTATGTTCATATATCCTTTCTTTCAAATGACGCTCAGTTTTGCCCACATAGAAACATGGGCAATGACAACAAGTTGCCAAATACACAACCATGGAGGTATTGCAATTGCCCCTACAGAATTTTACCATACTATCCAAACCATTATTCAAATTAATGCTATCTAAGGTATTAATAAAAGAACATTGGGCACAGCGACCACATGGGTAAGTACCCCTGATTCTGAAAAGAGTGGTCTCTTCCTTCCAAGGTTCTCTTAAAATTGTTACCCACTCGATGAATAAAAGTAGGTTTATTTCCTACAATTTCTATTATCTCAGTATTTGTCTTGAGTATGGACCAATTTTCTTGTAAAATTCTCTTAAAATATGAAGAAAAATTATTGTGTTGTATAGAACAGGATCCCGTAAATTCTTTAGATCTAACTTCTGATGTACCTATGATGGAATTGGGATGCCCAAGTAAAGGTTTAAACCGGGTACCCCATCCCTGATAGACCTCTGTCAATATTGCCACAACTAACTCACTGGGATAGCCCCTTTCACAAAACATTTCACCCAAGGTGAAAAATTCTTGTGTAAGGTCATCAAAGTTAGATGTCATCCTCACCACTCTGACAGCTTGACCTTTTACAATACTTTTTTTCTGGAAGTAAGGATGTTGGCTGTCAAAGTGGAGATAACTATTACACCAGGTTGGTTTTCTATATATTTGTGATTTAAAACCAGTAGGAGTTTTAGTAAGTGTAATGTCCAAATAATTGATAAATTCCCTATTGGCTTGGTAGGTAAAAGACAAGAAAGAAGTAGATTCATTAATATAAAACATAAATTGGTCAAAATCTTCTTGGGTCCCTTCCCATATAACAAAAATATCGTCCAAGAATCTGAAGTAAGCTTTTATTTTGGCAAAAAAGGCGCTCTCAAAAATATACGTAGTTTCCCACTCTAATAAAACCAAGTTAGCATATATGGGGGCGCAAGCCGCCCCCATAGCAACTCCACTTACTTGTTTATAAAAAACACCCTCAAAAATAATGAAATTGTTATCTAAAACAGTTTCCATTAATTCTAATAATAAACATTTCCTATCCGATGTTAATTCTGAGTATTTATGAATGCTTGCCTCAAAAAATTCAAAACCATCCTTCCTGGGGATACAAGAAAATAGGTCTTTCACATCAATAGTGATGAAAAGACTCTCTTTGGCCCATAAATCATTATTAATTCTCCCCAAAAAATCCCATGAATCCTTAATAAGATGTTTGTGTTGGTTAACTATTTTGTTGAAATTTTGATCAATAAAAACTGCTAGGGGATGAGTTTTAGATCCACGGGCCGAAACTATAGGCCTAAATGGGGGTTGAACCATGTTCTTATGAATTTTTGGTATCCCAAAAAAACCAGGAATAATAGGATGAAGTTGTCGAAGAAAATGGTAGGTGGTCTGGTTGATACGCTGTTCCACTAAGTACTCCTCAAGAAGAGAATCTATTCTGTGGTAAGCAGTCTGAATCTCATTGTAGGAAGCCAAACTGTATGTATCTTCCTGTGTCAAAATATTTTTTATGGCATTTTTGTAATCCGTTTGTTTAAAAATTACCAATCCCCCACCCTTGTCAGGTTCCATGAAACGTAGATCTTTGTTGTGTTTTAAATCTTTTAAAAGTTTGGCTTCATCTATTTTTAAATTGTGATTCTGCCAAAAACCATTAGTGTTTTTGCCATAAGATTCGTATATTTCTCTAGTGACTACGTTCTCAAAAGTATTTAAAAGTGGATGGAGGGGGGGATTGTATACACTCCTTCTAGTGATACCATGGTTGTCAGTATTCCCCATGAATTTTTCAGGTACCCCTTTGTTATGTATAATTGTAAAATTTAACTTTCTGAGGAATAATTTCAGATCTACTAAAATTTGAGCCAAATCTCCTTTGGAACTTTTTACAAATTTAAATCCTTTAGAAAACAGATTGAAATGAGTTTTTTCCAGTTTCACATCTGTGTAATTGTAAATTTTATATCCATGGTATTCAGAAACTATTCCATTGGGATGTATGTTTATAGCATCTATCTCCCCCTGTTCCCTCTGTGGTTCCAATCCTGATTTTTTGAATGGGAATCTAAATTGGGGGCATTCTGATGTTTGTTGGCTAGGCGTTCTGACCTCCGTGGACCTAAAAAAACTTCGTTCGGTCCCTGAAAAGAATCTAGTTCATCCAAGGGACATGAATGTGAAACAAAGGTGTCCCTAGTGTAATTTCTATCCTCAAATAAACCTCTTTCATTCCTCATGTCATGTCTATTGTCATAGGGAAAAAGGCCTGTTTTCCTGTTGTACCCCTCCCTGTGTCCAGGTGGAACAGATTGAGTATTAAATATAGGCTGTGGGTAACTTTTCCCATTCTCATATTGTCCCTTGTCCCTGAAGAATTTTTTCTGTTTCCTTTCAAATACTTTGTCAACTTTAACATCAATCCTTTTTAAAATTCTTTCAAAAAATCCTTGATATTGATCAAACAATAAATCATTAGTAATGGTTTGGTACAAATAATTAACTTCTGTCAATAAACTGTTCAAATGTACTTCATTATATTTTGTTAACTTTAATACTAAAGAAAAACCACATTCATCAAAGAAACCCTGAAATTCTTTAATAATATTGTCAGTGTAAAAAATACCAAAAGGATATTTATAAAAACGAAGCCCCTGAGGGACTATCTTGTTATTTAAACACAGGTGAAGATAATTATTTTCAATTTGTAAACATTTAAATTTGTATAAGGATTTTTCAAACTTGTAAATAACGTCTCTAAGATTTGAAAAATGTTCATCTCCATTTGAAGGTTTTCTGGCAACATTACAGTTCCCATTGCTGGTGTTGTTCAGGAAAACAAATTTCTTTTCCAGAATAGCTTTATAAGAGGTTTTGCGAATGGAGTCAGCCCCTGTATCGGAACGTAAAGCAGAGGGGACTGAACCATTGTTTGTATAGTTTTTAGATGAAAAAGAGACAGTACCTTTCGTGTTTGTAGATTGTGAAAAACCACGAAGGTCTCCTGTTTCTGAAAAAGAGTTGTGTTGAATATTGTCCTGTAAAGTTGGAGCGCCAGTTTTCGTATTTCTTCTCCTTGGCTGGTCCTCGCCTGCTGTACTCGTTCCTTCCCCGAGATCTCCATTCACGGAAGTGGGAGATGAGGTCACAGGCAAATTCGGACCCGTGGAGGATGGATTACGAATGGCAACAGCTCCTTCCGGTGGTTCTTTCTGAGAAAACAAGTCAATTAATTTTGTTAAATCTCTTCGGAGAGAAGACAATTCTTCTCTCAAACGAAAAACTTCGTTTTGGGTCTGAATGAGCGTAACACTAGAATCCAATATATTGTCAGCCCCCAAGAGGGTAGAGTCATTAGGTGATTGATTCATCATAGAAAACAATCAAAACAAGTCGCAGCAACGGTTTGTATCAATATAGTGGGACAACGAAAAAATAATAAAGTTTCAAAATAATTACTGTTTTTTTCTGGTTCGGAACTGAAGATAGTCACTCTGAAGGAGTCCAAATCAGGTGGCTCTATAGGGTGAACAAACCAAATACAAACGCCACAAAAACCGGAAAATGAATCAAAACTGGTAATAAAAAGTCACAGTTCACCCGTAGAAGGCCAATTCCTTTAATAAAAGAAACAATAATTGACATGAGCGCTTTCGTCTGTAAAAATACAAACTTCATCAGATAAAATCCCACTGTTACTGAAAACTTTAAATAATAATATTTGTCCAATAAGGTTTTACTTTCAATAAAACAATTAATCAATTCAAAGTCTTAAAATAACAGGGTGAATCCAATGCAAATGTTAGTACATCAAAACCCTGAAGCCTAAAAAAGGCTGAAATAACCCTTTTTAAAAACACATTTTGTAATGTAAACACTAAATATTGATTTCACAAAAATGTTAAAAACATCATTAAATTAAAAATGCTGTGTTTGAAAATAAATATAAATATAAACTTGTATTTATATAAATATATATTTTTTCTGGAAGGGACTTAAACAAATTCAAACTATGTTAGCCTTCCCTACTAGGATGGCTTTGATGTTAATATATTCGTTTAAACCTGGAAAAATATTTGATTTTAATCTCAATTGCCATCTTATTTCCTTCTGTAACAAAATGTTTTTGGGGTCTCCTCCTCTAATTTCCACATCCACTTTGTCAATAATTCCAAATTTGAAAGATGGGGTAAAATGACAAAAAGTGGTGTGTTTGTATAAGGCACTTGTTTCTTTTTTAGTTTTTATGTCATTTCTATGTTCATATATCCTTTCTTTTAAATGACGCTCAGTTTTGCCCACATAGAAACATGGGCAATGACAACAAGTTGCCAAATGCACAACCATGGAGGTATTGCAATTGCCCCTACAGAATTTTACCATACTATCCAAACCATTATTCAAATTAATGCTATCTAAAGTATTAATAAAAGAACATTGGGCACAGCGACCACATGGGTAAGTACCCCTGATGTTCTGAAAAGAGTGGTCTCTTCCTTCCAAGGTTCTCTTAAAATTGTTACCCACTCGATGAATAAAAGTAGGTTTATTTCCTACAATTTCTATTATCTCAGTATTTGTCTTGAGTATGGACCAATTTTCTTGTAAAATTCTCTTAAAATTTGAAGAAAAATTATTGTGTTGTATAGAACAGGATCCCGTAAATTCTTTAGATCTAACTTCTGATGTACCTATGATGGAATTGGGATGCCCAAGTAAAGGTTTAAACCGGGTACCCCATCCCTGATAGACCTCTGTCAATATTGCCACAACAAACTCACTGGGATAGCCCCTTTCACAAAACATTTCACCCAAGGTGAAAAATTCTTGTGTAAGGTCATCAAAGTTAGATGTCATCCTCGCCACTCTGACAGCTTGACCTTTTACAATACTTTTTTTCTGGAAGTAAGGATGTTGGCTGTCAAAGTGGAGATAACTATTACACCAGGTTGGTTTTCTATATATTTGTGATTTAAAACCAGTAGGAGTTTTAGTAAGTGTAATGTCCAAATAATTGATAAATTCCCTATTGGCTTGTTAGGTAAAAGACAAGAAAGAAGTAGATTCATTAATATAAAACATAAATTGGTCAAAATCTTCTTGGGTCCCTTCCCATATAACAAAAATGTCGTCCAAGAATCTGAAGTAAGCTTTTATTTTGGCAAAAAAGGCACTCTCAAAAAGCTATTATTCATTTAAATAATAAATTGAAACAGATCACACACCAAAACAGCACCAATCATTAAAACATGATGTGCTCAACATCTTTGGTAAATTCCTTGTTAAAACCATTAGTCATTAGGTTAAAACAAATGTATTTAGTTATATGATTGATTGATTAACATTTGACTACTGGGAAAGTCTGACTGTGAAGGAATCTATTTTCAGTGGACATCTGGGGAGAAAAGCTCCAAAGTATTACAGACATTTTAAGAACAGTAATTTTGCATTCTTCAAAAATAATACAAAAAAAACGTAGTTTAAATAATTATACTAAATTAGACATAATAAAAAAAATATTGGCTAAGAATAGATAGTTATATGACAAGGAATTAATAGAGACATTTTAGCCAGTTTATAGGGGTAAATTAAATGTTATGATAGTATAATACATACAAAAATTGCAATACAAAGTGAGAGAAAACCAGGCTTATGATACATTTAAACAGAAAGCTGGGGGAGAAAAACTGACAGAAGTAAGGTACTGCGTGAAGAAGTGAGAACAAGGAGATGTAAGGTATGAATAGGCATTTGTTCACATTTAGGGATACAGTTTATCCTGGTGTTGAGCAAGAACACAGCCAGCTTTTGGCTAGGAAGTCTTTCAAATTGGTTTTGAAGGATAAGAGGGAGGGTATTGACCTGATGGGTACAGAGGAGGAGTTACAGTCCTTAGCAGCATATTATGAGTACAGACAATATCCAGCAGATTTGATAGGTTCATAGACAGACAGGAGTGTTTGGTCATTGGATCATAATGACCAGCTAGGAACATAGTTGTATAGAATGTTATTTGGTGCTGGACAAACAGATGGACCCTGGATAATTTTACAGGTTATAAGAAGCTGTGTATGTGTTAGTTGATGGGACAGTTCTAACCAATTTAGGCTTTTTATTGCTATACAGTGGTGGGTATTTGCTACAAATTTAGCAACTTTGTTATAGCATTGTTTAAGTTTTGATTTTTATGATGCTTAAACATCAGCAAGGATGGGAGCACCATAAAGTAGTAAGAGGAGGAGATGAGTAGTGGCAAGTGTCACTTTAGTTGTGTTGGTGAGAATGTTTTTGGCTCTATAAAACATCCCTGGTTTTTGATGAGTTTTTCTTATGCAATTTAAAATATGCAGGTTGAATTTGAGATTATCACCCATTGTCATCCTTAATAATTTTCTATGAGAAATTACTTCAATGGCTGTATTAACAAGAGAGAGTACTTTAAATTTTGTTTTTTCATGACAGAGGGATTTGGGGAAAAATAGCAGTTTGTTTTTTAGGGTTGAACATGAGTTGTGAGTTACAAAGGCATGTTTCAGTCACTGTTAAAGCTTCTTTAGTAATTTTTGGGAGATATGCCATGTTGTAGATGTGCAAATATGTTACAAATCATGTGCATACTGTATTAAGGAGGCCTGTTGTGTAGATGTGTAGAGGGGGGAGGTGAGAATATTAAAAGGGAGGGGACCAAGGATAGAGCCTTGTGGTACATCGGTGGTGACTGGGAGGTATGGAGAGAGTGTGGAATACCATTATTTTACTGACTGATAACTACTGGATAGCTAGCTTTTGATCCATAGAAGAGTGGGCTGTGAAAGATTTAATGAGGATATTTGAAGTAGAAGTTTGTTGTGACAAACTGCCTTGAAAGCTTTAGACAAGTCTAGAAATAAGGAGGAAACTAGATTGTCATTATCTCTAGCTTTATTGTCAGCATCTATATATGTTAGAAGTGCAGTGTTAGTACTATGGGAAGGATGGAAGCCATGCTGTGTGGTAGATAGGTGTTCTTCCTGCAGGTAATACTTTGGCAATTGTTTATGAATACATTTTTCAATCATTTTGGTGAGGGGGGGGGCATACGATTACTATATGTCTAAAGTAAGCAATGTCTGTTGAATTTCCTCTTTTGTGTAAAGAGATACTATGTGACTTTTTCCAGAGATAGGGAATGTGGGATTACTGGATTGACCTATTTACAATGATTGAGACAGGGTTGGCTGCTATTTTAAGGTACTCACTTGGAAGGTCATCAGCTGAAGTAGAGCATGATTTGAGTCTGTTTAAGAGTTTATACAGGATGTGGACCCCAATTTGAAGGTGAAAGTGGATGTGGTAATATGTGGCTGCCAGGCAGAGTTAGGGTTAGATGCTGGGGATTCCTTGATTAGAGATACTATAATATGTATGAAATAAGAGTTGAACTGTATTGCGCTTTCCAGTGCTGAGTTTTTGGGAGAGGGGTTAGTGTTGAATTTATGGCTGAGATGCAAGATTTCTTTAATGGCGGTCCAGAATTTTTTAGGGTTGTGTTTATTATTATTATTCTGAAAGTTATTATAGTATAGCTTTTTGTTTTCATTAATTTGCTTTTTAGTATGATTGCGAAACATTCCAAAGTTTTCAAGATATTGTGGTGTTTTATATTTTTGATATTCTTTCCATGCATTTTCTCCATCCTGCATTAGCACTCTACTCTTTTTGGACAGCCAAATTGCATTATTTGTTTCTAGTGTCTTCCTTCATGGAGGTGCAAGGTTATTCAGGATATTTAGAAAAGTTGTGTTGAATTAATTTACAGCATCATCTAAGGGGGGGCTTTTTAGGAAGTTCCATTTAATAGATGATAGGGTAGCAATGGACATTTCTGGGTTAAACCTGGAAAGCTTGTATGTTGTTTTATAAACATGCTATTTAAGTGGATGTGTGAGATGTCTGGTTGAATATACTGGGGGATAATCACTGAGATAGTCAGACATTGCACATTTGGTGGTTTATTTGCTAGGGTCTGATACTAGGATCCAGTGTAACAGAGAATTTAATGTTTTGCTATAATGTGTGGGAACATTAATTAGCTGTGTGAAACCAATAAGGTCACATTAAATGTAGGGGAGTTAGAATTTAGTATGTCCAACCAATTGACATACACATCACCAAGTAGTATTTTTCTTGTGGAATTGTTATGGATATCGAATGTATGATATCTTCCAGTATAGCTGTATTATCTCTGGGTGGGATATAAAGAACAGTAATACATATTTTTTTTTTTTTAATTGTTTAATTTCAGAAAAGTAATAAGGAGCTCTGCAATGGAATTTTGGTACTGGTTTGTTGTAAGGAGAAATGTGGTAAGTGTTGGGAAATATTGACGCAATACCACCAGCTTTCCTCTTTAAATGGTAACTAAGGATGATATTAAAGCCAACAGATGTAATTCTGGAGTTGTTTATGCTGGGTTTAAGCCAAGTTCCAGTTACAGAGAGAATGGGTTTTGTTGGGTAATCCAGACATGTAGTTAAGCAATTTTATTTGTTATGCTTGTAACACTTATGGCAGCAAACATTAGATTACTTGGGTTGGTGGGTGACTGTTGTAGCATTAGAGTAGCATGTGGAAGAGAATTGTCTTGATGCTCACTGTGATAGGTGGGCCAGAATTACGGTGAATGTCTCCTCCTAGAAGGATTTTAGTATACTGAGCAATTAGTTATACTTGTTTTTGGAGAGTATTTTTCCACTTAATTTTGTTTTGGTTTGAGTTGAAATAGAGTTAATAAGTCTATGTTTGGAATAAATATGAGGGGAATCATTAAATTAAATAGGTTTGGTGTGATGTGTGTAGCAGGGATTTATGAATAGGTGGCTGGGACAGAGTTGGAGATATGTTAACAGCTATTATAGAGTCATGATAAGATGAGATGGCCCAGTAGCAGGAGAAGAATAGAGGTTAAGTTGAGGAGTAGCATGATTAAGTAAAGGGATCTGTATGTTATAGTTGGCAGATACTGGAGAAGTAGATATCAAGAAGGAAAAAAGAAGTTGCAGGGAATAAGAATATTTAGTGGTGGTGGAGCCTGAAAGCTGATAGAGGGTAGGTAGGAAAAAGTATTTTATTTTAAGGAAAATATTTAGTTTGTTCTAGTATGTTCTCTGGAATGTAATGAATAGAGGGATTTAAAAGGCTAGAGTATGAAAATGCAGTTAAAATAGGAAATTAGTTTTTTTTGGGGGGTGGAATATACAATGTTTAATAGATAGGTGTTGCAAAGGAGGGGTGAAACAATGAATGAATATAGTCCAAATTAGTATGGGAGGGAGAATGGTATTTGGGGATGGTGCTAAAACATTAAATGGAAGTTGGGAATTATGTAAAAAGAAACAGGCGTGATATATGATTGTAGTAAGGTTGTTTGGGAGAGTTGCGGAATATGAGTCATAAGTGAAATGCAAATGTAGGAATAATAGTATAGTAAGACGGGTGGGTGGGAATTGGGGGTAGGGTAGGGGAGCGTAGTGGGCTTCTATCTTCCTGTCAAATTATAACAGAGAGTAATCAGTTTATAGTCAATACAAAGCAATTAACATATAGGTACAAAGTAGAATGGATTTTCTTGCACTTCCTGAATGCAGAAACCTGTCAGCCAGGAAGAATAAGCCACTGACATATGCATTGTAAACTACTGGTTAAGAAAAAAGACAGTGGTCAACTTAGTAAGTGGTCTTTTGAGTGTATGAACTACTCTTTTGGTTGGGGTTGTTAAAGCTAATTTCCAGCACAGGTAGGTTTTGGATAGGGTGCAAAAAATACCTAGCTTTAGTTAGTATTCCAAGATTATTGCTTTAAAAATACATTTAAAATTAGTAAAATCATTAAACCATGTTAATCTAAAATACCTGCTACTTGCTCTTTAAATTCCAGTTAATTTTCCAGATCACTTCTTCTAATATCTGGTTTATGAAACTAACACTTCTTGCAACTCTGAAATACACAATCAGTCTTAAATATTCCTTTGTTATTATTAATTTTACTCATATTTCATGGCCAAACAGCAATATATTCTCAATGCAAAGTTTCCCAGAAGTTCTACCACCACAGAAAACATTTTACCCACAATGTGTGATCACATAGAGTACCACTACAGATTCACAAGTGAAAAAAATATTTGGAGGACATTTTTGTAGTACTAAGATAATGAGAATAATTAGCTATATATCTGCATAAAATGTAGGACTTACAGCTGTATATACCATTTTCATTGGGCAAAGAAATTCCTTGTTTGGACTTTTCAAATAATTCCTTCTAATGATCAACTTTTATGAATGAAAAAAAACTAACAAATGAATTTGCAAGATGCTTCATGTTTTTCTGCTACAGTGCTCCAACTGTTAACCAAAAACGGACCAGATTCCTTAGGAGTGCAGACAAAACTTCAAGGACATGGCAAAAGGATAATATTTGGATACATTTTAAGAAGTGAACACATTTACCTGTGACATTTCTTTTTCATTGAGATTTGTTTAACTATAGCAGTGGCTTAATGTGCTGCTTTCAAGTGATACTCCTGTAACTAAATACCCTTCAAGAATGTATTTCTTAATAATTCAAATTATTAGTAGTGAAGTTCCATTTCCATGTTAACTGACCTTTTTAATACTGAATTGAAGAAGAGAGGGGCATGTACTTTCATAATGATTAACTAAATTACTTCCTATGTTCACAAGATTATAGGATCATAGGAGGTTACTAGGCTAATGGCCCTGGGGCCTTTACAAGCCTAGCCAAGAGTTTATCCCCAAAAAGAAACCTCAGTCAGCACCTGTCACTCCTGTCAATGAGGGACACAGGTGGTACCCCTGGGACAAACTTGTGGTTTCCCATCCACTCATCAAGGTTGCACTTGAAGACATACTTTGTTTGATGTGTATGGGGAGTCTATTCCAGAGATGGGGCAGCTTCTTGAAGACAAACCTGTCTCACCAGCAGGTTTTGTTAATGCTGCATACTAGATTTAGGAATTTTGAGTGGGTAATGCACGAGGAGTTAGACTTACGAATATGGAGCATCTCTAGTTCGACAGCATCTGAGATTGCCTTGTAGGCAAGACACAGATCACATCTGAGCAATCTATATGATACTGAGTAGAGTGCTAATGATTTGAGCCTGTCCACATAGAACAGGTGTTGAAGGCTATGAGTTCTCTTTTTGAAGTATTTCTGTAGCTTTTCCACTTGGTGCAGGTGTTTGGAGAGGTACATACTAAACAGGGCATTGTACTCGAATACTGGCCTAATGAGGAAGGAGTACAGAGAGGTAATAACCTCCTTTTTTCTGGATGCAATTACTTTACTTTGAGATGAACCAAGTAAAAGGCTTTTCTGACCACTGCCACTACATGATGGTCGAATGTGAGATTGCTGTCAACTTGAGTACTCAGGTCTCTCACTACAGGTTGTGTACTTAGGGGTTTGCCGCTGCTGTGGTAAACAGTAGGAGACGGGTTTTTGCCGAATGGTATGATAATATATTTTTTTGCGTTTATCTTATGCCCATGACTTTGGCACCAGTCATTTGTTGTTGTGAGACCCTCTTGTAGTATTTTAACATCATTTGGGGAGTCAATGACAGCACCCAACTTATAGTTGTCTGAAAACTTCATCAGCCACAGGCCTTTTGTCTTTAAGTGAACCTCTGAGAAGTACATGCCAAAGAGTAGGGGTCCCAGGACAGATCCCTGGGGAACACCACTAGTGACAGGTCTGCTGTCAGAGGTAGAGGCACCTATTTTAACCTTGTGAGTCCTATTAGTGAGTCAGATGGCCACCCACCTGATGAGATAGGGATTTCAGCCAAGTTGTGTTAGCTTTTCAATGATGCCCGAGTGGGGGATTGTGTCAAAGGCTTTGGCTAAGTCAAGGTAAGCTATATGTACTGACTTTCTTTCATCCAGAGCCTTGGTGACAAACTCAAAAAAGTCAACCAGGTTCAACAGGCAAGATCTGCCCTTGATGAATTTGAACTGGGAGGGGTCAAGTCCTTGGAGATTGCCTATGTCCTTGTTTATGAAGTCCATAATAACAGGCTCCATGGCCTTACAGATCAGACTTGTCAAGCTACTGGGACAACAGTTTCCAGGGTCAGTAGTGGCACCACCTTTGTACAAGGGGATGACAATGGCAATGCTCCACTCTGCTGGAATGAAGCCTGTACTTAGGCTTGTTCTTCACACTAATAGCAGTGAAAAAGAAATAGTCTAGAAATGTCCTAAAATAAAAAAAATGTTGATAAACCTACTAAATTACTTAATGCTGGTAAAAAAAGAGAATGTACCAACATAAATATTTTCATAAAAAAACATTATAAGGTTAGCTGAAGTAGGTGATATAACATGAGCCATTGCTAGTCCATATATTTGTCGCTCTCTCTATTTATATTGTTCCCCCTCTTTTTGTTGAATTCTGTTTCTCCAGCAAGCATTGGGGGCATGATGATGGTACAGATAGCCAAATGGTGAAAATGCTGATGGTGTGTAATGTTGAGATAGATAAGTAGGATTAGAGATGTGAGATTTTTGCATCTGTGTATGTGAGTTATGGTTAGAGTCAGGGATGAGTGAAGGTTAGGTGTTGTATGTATATGTGTTAGTTTGTGCATATTAGGTTTAGGGTCAAGGTTAGGTTAGGGGATAGATATACTGTTGAGTGTGTTTATGAATGTTTGTGTGCCCAAGTGTGTCTTGTGTAGTGGCAATGTTACGGAAAGATTTTTATGAAGGTAAGGTGTAAGGTTAGGGTTGTGGGAAAGGGTAATGTTAGGATTAGGGTTAGCACTCATTACAAAAGAAGGCATGGGGGCTTTGTCATTATTCAGACAAATTTGAGGCTAGTGTCATGGGGTGTGTAGTGTTAATACTGCAAGAGGAACCACTTTTCCTTTATCGATATTATTTCATTTGATATTTTTTTGTTTTCGATATTGTGTATGCAAAAAATGTGTTTTTGTTGGTGTTTACCATACGACTTGAAATTAGTTTGATCATATACAATAAAACCACATACACACACACACACACACACACACACACACACACACACATATATATATATATATGCTGACAGTTTATCTACAGCCTTACAGTGTCACTGGAGCTACTAACATTCTCTGAAATTCACCATATTTATGCTATTCACTGAACACTAAATAGTTGCAGTCATTAACATTAGTGAAATTGAAGCACATTTTTGTACTGCAAACAAGAAACAGCAGAAAGATTGTGATAAGAGGAAATGGGCTAAAATTTGAAACAATAGGAAGTATTCAAATTATGCCATAATGACATGCAAATGACGAGAAGATTGGGGAAGCAAATTGACATCAATGGCAAAATGGCATAGGCAAAAAGCATAGCAAAAAATTGTGGCATCCCAAATCAAATGTTGTTAACCACAGCTCCATTCATAGGTTCATAGGTTCATAGGTTCATACTAGGCTATCTGCCCTAGGGCATTTATAAGCCTAGCCAGACTGTGTTTGGCTTTCGCCACCCATTTTAAATTTATTTTGCTATGCCCTTTTTCGAGGTTAGTATACTGTGCCTCTATCTAACAGTGACACAGAAGTGATACCCGGGGTAAACCTACGATCTCCCATCCACTCATCAAGATTCCTCTTGAAGAGAGTCAATGAGGGACTCTGCCTAACCTGGACTGGGATTTTATTCCAGAGTGAAGGGAGCCTCTGGGTTATGAATCTGTCCCTCCAGCATGTCCTATTTATTTCAGTGCTGAGGTTCAGTCTCTCGAGCGCGTAGCTCGATGGGATTTGGATTTTCTGAGGTGCAGCATGTCCATTAATTCCGGGTTGGACATGGCTTTATACATCAGGCACAGATCGCCTCTGAACAGGCGGTATGCCACTGAGTAGAGCTGGAGTTTCTTTAACCGGGCAGCATATGGCATCTGTTTGAGCCCTTTGATCCTCTTGGTGAGGTACTTTTGGGGTCTTTCCAGTTGCTGCAGGTGTCTGGTAAGGTACATCCCAAAAGGGGCATTGTACTCAATTATGGGCCTGATGAGGGATGAGTAAAGAGGCACGATGACCTCCCCTGATCTAGATGTGAATCCCTTCATGATAAGGTGGGCTATATAAAATGTTTTTCTAACCACTTTGGCCACATGGTTGTCAGATGAGAGATTGCTATCAACTTGGGTCCCCAGGTCCCTAATTACTTCTTCTGTACTTAATGGATTTCCACCTATGTGGTAATTTGTGGGCACTTTGTTTTTGCCAAAGGGGATGACTATACACTTTTTGGCATTTAGCTTGAGGCCATGGCACTGGCACCAGTTGTCTGTTTCTGTGAGGCCCTTTTGGAGGATGCTTGTGTCAGCTGGAGAGTCGATTATGGCACCCAGTTTGCAGTCATCTGCGAACTTGGTCAGCCACAGTCCTTCCGTGTTGGCCTGTACCTCCGAGAAATATATACCGAACAAGAGAGGTCCCAGGACTGAGCCTTGTGGGACACCACTTGTAACTGGTTTGGAGTCTGACATGGCTCCAGCAATTCTAACCATGTGTGTTCTGTCCTTGAGCCAGTTTGCAATCCATCTAGTGACATAGGGGTTTATATTTAAGCTGGTGAGCTTATCTATAATGCCCGGGTGGGGTATTGTATCGAAGGCTTTTGCGAGGTCCAGGTAGGCTGTGTGGACCACCTTCCCCTCGTCAATGGCCTTGGTGACTGTTTCAAAGAAATCAACCAGGTTTAAGAGGCAGGATCTGCCCTTAACAAAGCCGAACTGGGTAGGATCCAGTGTTTGTAGGTCCCCAATATCTTTATTTATGAGGTCCATGATGATCCTTTCCATAGCTTTGCAGACCAAGCTAGTCAGGCTTATGGGGCGATAGTTTCCAGGATCTGTTGAGGCACCACCTTTATGGAGAAGGACCACTGTTGCTGTACGCCACTCTTTGGGCACATATCCTGTAGTAAGGCTGAGATTGAACAGTAGTTTTATGTTTGGGTTTAGCTCTTCTTTGAGTTCATGTAGGACGCAGCCCGGGACACCATCTGGTCCCATTGATGCTGTGTTTTGCTTTGGAGAGGCGGCTCTTACCTGAGCATCTGAGATGTCAGGGGCAGCACTCTGCGGGGAAGGATATTGGCCCTTTGGGGGGGGGGGGGGGGAGAGAAGTTTGCGCTGAACCTGTCAGCTAGGATGTTGGCAATGTCTGTGGGTTCGGTGTATTTTTTGTCATTTTGGACTAATTCTGAGCATATCTGGGAATTACCACCCAGGTTCCTAACATAACTAAAGAAAGCCTTGTGATTATCCTTAGTGTCCTGTGCAATTTTTCTCTCGAAGCTGGCCTTAGACAATTTTATGTGTGCCCGTAGATTTTTGCTAATACTGATCAGTGATGCCTTCCCTTTTTGGGATTTTGCTTTATCATTTAGTAGTTTCCTCCTTCTATTGTATAGTTTGTTTATGGCTGGGGTCCACCAGACAGGACGTCTGCCTTTGGAGGATTGGGTCTTGGTTTTATTTGGGATCGCATGATCCATGCATTCCTGAAGGTGTTCATAGAATGCGTTTATAAAGGATTCTGCGGTCTGGGCTGTATTTTCCACAGGCCCGGGGGCTTTGAAGGATTCCACCTCAGTTTTGAGGAGTGTAAAATTTGCTTTAGAGAAGTTTTTCACTGTGGTTTTCTGGGCAGGGGGTGGGGTCTGGATGTGAATATCCAGTGAGATTAGTTTATGGTCTGATCTTACCAGTGAGGGATACACTTATGGTCTGGAGCATAGAGTCCCCATGTTGGTGATGATCAGGTCCAGTATGTTTTCCCCTCTTGTGGGAGTGGTAACAAGTTGTTCCATAGCATTTGAGTTTATAAATTCTAGGAACCTTTGGGCTAGGGTGTTGGAGCTAGAGTAATGCTCCCAGTCTATGTTTGGGTAGTTGAAGTCACCCAATATAATGGTGTTTGGAGAGACCTTCATATTTTCCAGTGTTCTCAGGAAGGCAGAGTGGGGTTCCTGGGTTTGGGAGGGTGGTCTGTAGCAGGCTATAAACTGGAAGGCAGTTTTACCCACTGTTAGTTGCACATGGATAGTCTCTGATGCTTCGTGCTTTGCCACCAACCTGGAGGTGTGGGTATCTTTGATGAATATCGATACTCCCCCTCCTTTTGTGGTTCGGTCCAAGTTTTGGGGCCGAAAAGCATGGTATGAGGTATAACCTGGTAGTGCTGGGGTGCTCTCGGGAGCCCTGAACCAGGTTTCTGTTACTGCACAGATATCGATGTTCTCCATGCTAAGGAGAGTTTCAAGTGCGTGCATCTTGAGGGTTAGACTTCTGGCGTTGAGTAGCATTACTCTTAGTTTCTTATCCCTTGTGATACCTATGGAGGTGGGTTTGTCTTTTGAGCCTTGCCAAAAAGGCACTATGGGGTAGCAAGAGCCTTTGCCAATATCCGAAAGCCCAGGGGTGACAGGTGCAAGCCGTCCCTAGCGAAGCATCGTGGCTTGTCGAGCATATCATCCCAAGCTGACAGGCATTGGATCCCCTTTGAATGACACCAGTACTTAAGCCAATTGTTGAAATTGATCATCTTGTCTTCATATTGTGGCATCATTCTTGGTGAGGGTAAGATGCTACTCAAGGTCAGGGTCATACCGGCCTGGGCTACATGCTCAGAGAGCTCCTTTATGTCTCTTTTCATGTAGTCCAGGGAGGTACGTCTCAGGTCATTCACACCAGCATGGACAATGACTGAGTCATATTTGTACTTGCCTTGGAGTGACCTGAGTGCTTGTGTTATGTGGCGGATCCTAGCACCCGACAGGCTGCTCACCGTGACCCTCTCCTTGTTCAGCCTGGTGAGCGGGATGTCAGTGTGCCTGACAATAGAGTGACCTATTACAAGTGTATCAGGTGTGTTGTTTAGTCTTAAGGGCTGTGACTGTTTGGCACACTGGCTTTGTGAGATATGTGTTGCACGTGTTTTGTTTTGGGGTAGCGGCTGCTTGGGTGTCTGCTTTGGAGGTCTCTGCTGCTTCAGCAGATCTTTATTTAGAGCCTCGAGTATGTTTTGTGTGATTATGTGTTTGGTTTGCTGTCGTGGTAGGTCTATGTGAGACTGGAATTGTAGTGAGTATGGTTTCCTTCTCCTCCTGACTGGTTATGCCAGTACTGAGTTGAGAGAGCTTAGCCTCCAGTTTGGCTATATGGTTGCATCTCTCACATGTGTTGGAATTTGTTGGGAGGAGGAGAGGGTTGTCTGTGTACATGAGGCAGTTGTAACATTGCCTCAAGATTCCCAGATTCACCAGCTGGACCGGAGAGGAGATTGACAACTGACCTTTGGACATGCTAGAATAATATTGGGAATTCCTTAATAATTGAAAACCAGGGACAGTGGGGAGTGAGGGTGTAGGGCTTTTAATTTTTAGTGCTGACATATAATTGCTTTAGTGAGCAAGTGCCAGGTAACTTAAGTGCAATATGTTACAGGTAACTTAAATGCAAAAATGACAAACAGTAACTTTCTTTCAAGTGAAACAAGGAAATAAGTACAGTAAGCAATGCAGATATCACTAGTGAGCCACAGAAGCGCTGAGAAGCTGCGTATTAGGTGGAATTAGCGTTCCGGGGAAATAACAAGCAAACAAACAACAAGCATATAAACAAAGCTATATTCAGCAGGCCTGGATCTAGTCTATGCTACAGCAAACAAGGTGTACCAATTTCAGTAAGATACAGTTCAAATATTCAGGCACTATAAACCTTTAACCAGAAATTCCCAGCTCAGAAGGGCAGAGTCCAGCCTCTTCTCCCACAAGAGTGCAGACCACAAACCTTCTTAATGTAAAATAACTGGCCTGAAGCCCAAGTGCCTAAACCAGAACTAATACACTTTAAGAATAACAGACACTGGGCTCTCAATCAGCAGTTCCCAACTTAGAAGGATGAAAGCTACCTGTCCTGCCACCACAGTGCATGCCACAAACCTTCCTAATGTAAAACAACTGGTCTGAAGCCCAAGTGCTTTATCCAAAAGACTTAGAATTGGTGACCCAGAATATGCTAACTGTAACTGACAGTTCCTCTGGTGAGCAGTGTAACCTCATGAGCAGCCAAAAAGATACAGGTAGAAAATAACATCACACCAGTTAGGAATGATTGTGGGGTAAAGACATCATATGGGCAATGGTATTCTTATGTGGAGCAAGGGGAATGTGTGGATGACTTATACTTGTATATACCAAGGTTTGTATGGCACTTTTCATAGTAGCTAAAAGGACTTTTCAGAGATTAACTGCAGATACCCTGGACATTCCTCAAGTATAGGTGTCTAGAATACTCCAGAGATTCCACAAAATACTGCTTCTACATTTAGAAGAATACATCTGTTTCACCAATACCCCCAAAGAAGAGAGTCACCACCATATGTGACTTCTATGGTATTGTCTTCCTCCATGAAGTGAAGATATTGGAGCCATAGTTTGCACCCAGATAACAATAAAGGCCCCATTTGGTGTCCATGGCTGGTTATATATAAATAGGAAATGCATTCTGTTAATTGCCAGGTAATATGGTAAAGTTAATAACCATTGTGTTGATGCAACACAGTGACAGCAGACATAGTTCCAAAATATGGCATACAAGTAACTTGTATCACCATTTGTTGCATTGAGATATTCCACAGGGCCACTAGCACATCACAAACTCATATCACTCTTTCTCTGTAATGTGTTGCAGGTGAGGTATGTTACCCCTTGAAATTGGCTGACAGCTTCAGTATGGATCCCTGTAGGCATGGTCAAACATCAGTGCATCATCGCCTATACACAAAGTAGAACCATGGATGAGCATTTGTTTAGCCTGTTGAAGTCATGGTTCAATGACTATGACATGCCTGCGTGAGCAGCAATGTCTAGCCATCCTCTATGGGCCTTGACATGTACTCAGTGACAGAAAGGTATCACACAATACACAAAATCATGCATACAGTATTATCTAACACTGTACATTGAGTCAGTCGTACTGTAAATCAGACATCTTTACAGAGAACACAAAAATAAGAGAATGGCGAAGGTCACAGCAATTATCTTTTGCAGAGATGCCAGTGGACACAGAGGCACATGGTAGCCAAACATTACCAGGGCATAGGGGAGCATAGGCCACAGTAAGCTGAGACTGGCATCATGGGATGGAAAGGTATTTCTGCCTAATATGATCTCCGCAATCATAATCATCAGACTCTAGCATGAGACTGCTCTCAGCATGTTGTTGCTGCTCAGCCTTTAAAGGAATAACAGTATAGATTTGTTCCCTGTGAATATAGATATAACAGGGCATGTGATCATTTGTAACCCACATGCACCATGCCCCATAGTGTGCATTCCTTGAACAGCCTTTGTGATAGCTAAAATGTACACTTACCTCTAGGGTTTGTCCTATGCATCAGAATGCAGGATGCACGTATAATGAACAGAGGTGGTGGTTACTGGATGTAGTATTGTGTGGGTGCTTAGCAGTATGGATTACTGTCTAGGCATGTACCAGGATGCCCTTAATGAGAGATCAAAGGCACCTGACTGCTTCCACACTCAGTATTTATACCTTCAGGTATGATGCCTGTCCAATCAATGTTACCATGCAGGGATGGCAGAAAAGATTCTTCCTTTGTGAAAACTGAGCTTCACTGTGAGCAGAGCACCTTGATCAAAGCATATTCCTCTGCTATGTCACTGCCCTGTTGGTATTCAAATTCACTACATGCTACTAATACTGATGCAAGGTGTGGTTCCTCTCATCCACTACTCTAACATCAATCATGGATCACAAATTCCTACAATGGAGGCCCTTCTCCTGAACAGAAAAAATCCATGTGTCCTGAGTGCACACAACAGGTTGCCATGATGGAGGCCCTTCTCCTGAACAGCCACTGTCCATGTGTCCCAAGTGTGCACTACAGATTCTCATTATGAAGGTCCATCTCCTGAACAGCCGCAGTTCATGTCTCCTGAGTGTGCACCACAGATTTTCACAATGGAGGCCCAACTCTTGAACAGCCACTATCCATGTGTCCTGAGTGTGCACCACAGGTTCCAGTGATGGAGGCCCCTCTCCCAAACAGCCACAGTCCATATGCCCTGAATATGCACCACAATTTCCAGTGATGGAGACTCCTCTCTTGAACAGTCATAGTCCATGAGTCATCAATGTGCACAACAGATTTCATCTATGGGGAAAACTATTGCTTGTAACAATATGTCATTCTCTGCAGTAATGAACCTATTCACATCTAAAATTACGAACTCAAGTTCATGTCTCTCAGCTTTGCTATTCACTATAAAACTCATTTGCTAATGCCACGGTACATGATATTTCATGCATCACATAAACCATACCTCCATGCATTTCATTAATTTATTTTCCCAATTGACTTCAATGGGCTATGTTACTTACTTAAATTTCTACTGGTATTGGGTGTGTGGAAATAATGTATATCAATATATGTGCACTGCAAGCTTATAGCAAGTTTTCATATTTTAACCTGTTATGTGCTTCTTTTCTTTGCTGTGACATTCAAATAGTTACTTCTGTTGTGTATATCCTATTTATTAATATTACTATGTAATATATTGTTTATTTATTTTTCTTGGGGCTTTTACCCCTGATCATCCACTGAAAATGGGTTATGCAAATAAATCAGTGAGCAGATCAGTCATTAAATAAATAACTGATGCCAACATTTAGTAGTGCTTTAGAATTACTCCTAGCACTTTGTAAAATAACAGTGGAATTTAAGTAATATGCAAGTAATAGACAACAATCTAAGTAAATAGATAATTATATTTTAAAGTCTAAAAGCCACGTTGTAGAAGTGTAACAGCTGAAAATGGCTTCTGATATTTATTCTGTTGTGGCACTACAAGTGCTCATAGATATAGACTGTCAACATTAATTTTGTTTCTTTAAAATTATGGTTTGTTTAGGAATAATAATATTTCTTTAGAATAATAGAATAGTTTATTTTTATCAATGGCAAGGGCAAATTAAGAAAAATTAAACTTAATTAGAAGAATAACTCCAATTGACTAAATATTAGATATGCTATTAATGCAGTATTAGGTTCATAGGTTGATACTAGGCTATCTGCCCTAGGGCATTTATAAGCCTAGCCAGAGTATGTTTGGCTTTCGCCACCCTTTTAGATTAGTTGACTGTGCCTCTGCATAGTAAAAAGGTAGCCCTTTTAAGGTTTGTTTACTGTACCTCTGTCAAGCAGCGACACAGAAGAGATCCCAGGAGTACACTTACGATCTCCCATCCATTCGTCAAGATTTCTCTTGAAGAGGGTCAGTGAGGGGCTCTGCCTGACATGGATTGGGATTTTGTACCAGAGTGAGGGGAGCCTCTGGGATATGAATCTGTCCCTCCAGCATGTCCTATTTATTTCTGTGCTGAGGTTCAGGTCCCTGGAGCGTGTAGCTCTAAAGGATTTAGATTTCCTGAGGTGAAGCATGTCCATTAATTCTGGGTTGGACATGGCTTTATACGTCAGACACAAATCGCCTCTGAGTAGGCGGTATGCAACTGAGTAGAGCTGGAGTTTCTTTAGCCGAACTGCATAGGGCATCTGTTTGAGCCCCTTGATCCTCTTGGTGAGATAGTTGTGGGGTCTTTCCAGTTGCTGAAGGTGTTGGGTAAGGTACATCCCAAATGGGGCATTGTACTCAATTATGGGCCTGATAAGTGATGAGTAGAGGGGGGCACAATGACCTCTCTTGATCTAGATGTGAACCCTTTCATGATAAGGTGGGCTATATAGAAGGTCTTTCTAACCACTTTGGCAACGTGATTGTCAAAGGAGAGATTGCTATCTACTTGGGTCCCCAAGTCCCTAATTACTTCTTCCGTACTTAATGGATTACCACCTATGTGGTAATTTGTGGGCACTTTGTTTTTTCCAAAGGGGATGATTATGCACTTTTTGACATTTAGCTTTAGGCCATGGCTCTGACACCAGTTATCCGTCTCTGTGAGACCCTTTTGGAGGATGCTTGTGTCAGTCAGAGAGTCGATTATAGCACCCAGTTTGCAGTCATCTGCGAACTTGGTCAGCCATAGTCCACCCTTGTTAGCCTGTACCTCGGAGAAATATATACCGAACAAGAGAGGTCCCAGGACTTTGCCTTGTGGGACACCACTTGTAACTGGTTTAGAGTCTGACATGGCACCTGCTATTCTGACCATGTGGGTTCTATCCCTGAGCCAGTTTGCAACCCATCTTGTGACATAGGGGTTGATATTTAAGCTGGTGAGCTTATTTATGATGCCTGAGTGGGGTATTGTGTCAAAGGCCTTTGCGAGGTCCAGGTAGGCTGTGTGGACTACCTTCCCTTCATCTATGGCTTTGGTAACTGTTTCAAAGAAGTCGACCAGGTTCAAGAGGCAAGATCTGCCCTTAATGAAGCCGGACTGAGTAGGACCCAGTGTCTGGAGGTTCCCAATGTCTTTGTTTATGATTTCCATGATGATACGTTCCATAGCTTTGCAGACCAGGCTAGTCAGGCTTATAGGGCGATAGTTTCTGGGGTCTGTTGTGGCACCACCTTTGTGGAGTGGGACCACTGTTGCTGTATGCCATTCCTTGGGAATGTATCCTGTAGTAAGGCTGAGACTGAACAGTGACTTTATATGAGGGTTTAGTTCTTCTTGGAGCTCATGTAAGACACAGCGCGGGACACCATCTGGTCCCATTGATGCTGTGTTTTTAGCTTTGGAGAGGGCAGCTCTCACCTGTGCATCTGTGATCAAAGGAAGGCTACACTCTGTTGGGATAGACATTTGCTCTTTGGGGGGGAGGGGGGGAGAAGTATGCACTGAACCTTTCTGCCAGAATGTTGGCAATGTCTGTGGGTTCAGTGAATTTTTCTCATTTTGCACTAACTCAGAGCATATCTGGGAGTTGCCTCCCAGGTTTCTGACATAACTAAAGAAAGCCTTGTGATTATCTTTAGTGTCTTGTGCAATTTTTCTTTCAAAGCTGGCTTTAGAAGATTTTATGAGGGATCATAGTTTTTTGCTAGTACTGATCAGTGACGCCTTCTCTTTTTGGGATTTTGCTCTGTCATGAAGTAGCTTTCTCCTTCTGTTGAATAGCTTATTTATGGCCGAGGTCCACCAGACAGGTCTCCTGCCTTTGGAGGAGTGAGTCTTGGTTTTATTTGGGATAGCATGCTCCATGCATTCCTGTAGGTGTCCATAGAATGCTTTTGTAAAGGATTCTGCATTTTGGGCCGTATTGTCCACTGGCCCAGGGGCATTGAAGGATTCCACCTCAGTTTTGAGAAGTGTGAAATTTGCTTTTGAGAAGTTCTTCACCGTGGTTTCCTTGGCTAGGGGTGGGGATGGAATATGGATATCCAGTGAGATTTGTTTATGGTCTGATCTTACCAATGAGGGGTATACCTCTGGTGTAGAACATAGAGACCCCATGTTGGTGATGACCAGATCCAGTATGTTTTCCCCTCTTGTGGGAGTGGTGACCAGTTGTTCCATAGCATTTGAGTTTATAAATTCTAGGAACCGTTGGGCCAGGGTGTTTGGGCTTGAGTAGTTTTCCCAATCGATGTTTGGGTAGTTGAAGTCACCCAATATAATATTCTACAGCGTTCTCAGGAAAGCTGAGTGAGGTTCCTGTGTTTGGGAGGGTAGTCTGTAGCAGGCTACAAACTGAAAGGCAGTTTTGCCCATTGTTAGTTGCACATGGATGATCTCCGAAGCTTCGTGCAGTGCCACTAGCCTGGAGGTGCGGGTATCTTTGATAAATATGGATACTCCCCCTCCTTTTGTGGTTCGGTCCGAGTTTTGGGGCCGGAAAGCATGGTATGAAGTATAGCCTGGTAGTGCTGGGGTGCTCTTGGGAGCCGTGAACCAGGTTTCTGTTACTGCACAGATATCGATATTCTCCATACTGAGGAGAGTCTCGAGTGTGTGCATCTTGAGATTTAGACTTCTGGCGTTGAGCAGCATTACCCTTAGTTTTTTTTTTCTCTGTGTTGTCTATGGGGGTGGGGTTGTCTTTTGAGCCTTGCCTAAAAAAGGCACTATGGGAGAGGCAAGAGCCTTAGCCAGTATTCAAAAACCCAGGGGTGACAGGTGCAAGCTGTCCCTAGCGAATCAACGTGGCTTGTCGAGCATGTCATCCCAGGCTGACAGACACTGGATCCCCTTTGAATAACACCAATACTTTAGCCAGTTGTTAAAATTGATCATTTTGTCTTTATACTGTGGCATCATTCTTGGTGAGGGTAAGATGCTACTCAAGGCCAGGGTCATACCAGCCTGGGCTACATGATCAAAGAGCTCCTGTACATCTTTTTTCAAATGGTTTTCCTTCTCCCCTGAGGATGCGGAAAATTTTATAAGTGTGATTAATTTCATGCTGATACTTAAGCAAAACTGCCAATAATATATTTGAGGAATTTATCACATAGTCACTTCAAGGGTGGATAAAGTTGTGATAACATGTAAAGTACCTTTTCCTAGTTTTATTTTCTGTCTTCTTCAGGTATGTTTAGCTTACATTAATTAAAACAAAAAAATTGGCTGATCTATTGCTTCAGTTTTACTATCTGCTAAAGTACAGATATTCCAAAAGTTGTTCAATAGTTGAGCTGTGCTTCAGCGATCATTTTTGGCCACTTTTTCAAACATAGAGCACTTGTATTATTTTCAGTGATTTGTTGTTTATACAAGTCCACTGCACTGTGTTTTCAGTTTTCTCCACAGTTGTATAGATATGGAATTAAAATGTTAAAATAAGGAAGGGGTGGAAGACTTTCCCCCCTGCAAAATTATTTTTAAGTGCTTTTAGATGAACATCAAATTCAGTAAGTAAAAGTCAGTGAAGGATGGCTTATTGTTCATTCAAGGTAACATACGGAAAACATTCAAACATCAGAATGTTTGTGCACAGTTGATTGCTTTTCATCCCATCTGTGGTCTCTGTTGTTTTGCAGTACAGAAATCTCTCCATCCTGGTCAATCTGAATATGGAAGTAATACTAGTATCTGAGTTGCTAGAACCATGCAATGCAGCTCATATATACAAGTCAATACAATGCATCCCCATCATTAGCAGCATTTAATAATGATCATTACAAGAGAAAGGGTTGTTTATGAGGTCTATACATATACATTCATAGAGCTGATGTGTGCCATCTTGCAAGGAAATAGTTGAAAGTCTTATCTGCTTCATTAGGGTTGGCCTGCACCTCTCCTGTTGGGATTTCCACATATTAGCAAATGTGTCCTCTGCCCTCATAGTGCCTTTTTAGGCAGAGGCAGTTTCCTATACCTACCAGCCTGGCAGGTTTAGGCCAGGTCCATATTGATATGGCACTTCTGAATGTTAGAAGACAAAACAAAAGGATGCCTGTCCTTGAGGTCTTCTTTAGCCATGAAGACACAGAAACACGTATAAATATAGAAATGCCATTCTAGTGTAATGACAATACTCCTCTCTGCATGGGTTTAATGCTTAATAGTCTTTTAGACCATCTGTTGATTGTAGTTTTTTCTCTGCAGGGGATATGTCTGATTTTATTCAAAATGTAATTACCTGATGTTGAATCCAGCAGGATAATGGTTTACTACACCTTCATATCCTGTTAACTACAAGAAAGTCCAGTTTCCATGTCATTACCAGTTACAGAACTCTCTCTATGATGCATGTAGCCCATGAAACGTAACAAAGTAGAATCCCAAACTATTGAAACTATCACAATCATTCTGGATTATTTCAACTATCCATCTGCAAACTAGATAGCAAACCATAAAGTACAAATATACAAAAAAACTCCTGAACATTATCCATGCCAACTGTCCTGACCAATCAGTGTCATCATCTACTAGGACACAAACATACTAGATCTGTTTCTCTGTTTTTTAATTTCTTCAAGTTTTTTGGGGGGCTTCTAATACCATGATGGTAATGGACCCCATTTCAAAGTCAAAGTATGACAAAAAGTCATGAAATTAGTATTGTTTCAGTCTATGACATTAGCCAGAAGTGTTCTTCAAAGCACCTGCAATGTACCCAGTAATGACTCCTTCTGTAATTCATAAAGAGTTACATATATCGGTAACATATCTAAGTATGATTGTAAATTCTTTTTATAAGAACCGTTGCTCCTACTACTACTATTAGAACTGTATGGGTATCCTTCTTCCAAACTGCCCTCATTTCTGCCTGCAAATCCTAGTATTTTATAACTTTGTGTCTCTCTGTATGTAAGACATTGTAGTCACTGGATGTAGCAATTTCAATGATCAATGCTACTTTTGTCTTCCCTTCATGGACTACTATGCCTGGTTTTTGGGCAGCTAATTTTTGTACTGTTGATAAAGGGTGTTCCATGTGATATAAACGTTATCATTCTCTATAATGCGTAGTGGCTCATGTTTCCAGTGTTTTTCAGCTACTTCAATATTATAATGTTTGCACAATCCCCAGTGCAACAGTCTTGCCACATTATTATGCCTTTCAGTATACAGTCGTTCTGTCATTAGTATAGCACAACCAGCAACAAGATGTGTGACTGTTTCCAATTCTGTTTTACAAAAGTTACATTTGCCTGTTTCTCCCAAATGTTCAATGGACTTTGTAAACCAATGCATATGTATTCCACTTTCTTGGGCCACCAATATTAACCTTTCATCTTTTGGTTTAAATTCACATCTCCTTAACCATTCCTGTGTTCAGTCCTGATGTAAATGAGGTTGTTCCAAAAGTTTTGTATACTTTTAACTGTATTTATGAATTTTCCACATTTCTTGCCTTCTCATCTGATCCTTTACTTTAAAACATTTCTTTTTTTTTTTTTTTGGTACATTCAGTTGCTACCTAATTTTTATCTACTAGTTTGATTTCCACTCCAGCTTGACACATGTATGCTTCTGCTAAACTAAGCAGGGAAGTAATTTTAGACTTATTCTTCTAATGTTTTAAAACTTTCACTAAATTTGGGTCTTATGAGGTCAGCAGATATGTGTGCAGTCCCACAACTGCAGATCTATACATGTAATCAATTTCAAGGAGGCCCATACCTCCTTCAGAATGGGGAGTATATAACCTTAGTATACACTCATTTTTATAAATCACTCGATGAGCATGAAGCATTATTCTTCTTTTCCTGTCCAACTGATCCAACAGCTTTTGAGGTCAGTTAATCACTCCAAAGGTGTAAGTTAGGACAAGAAAAGCAATTGATTTATAGCTTGGGCTTTATTCCTAGATGTCAATGTTGTTTTCAGTATTAATTTTAGTCTTCTAAAATATTCCTTAATATGGTTTATTCATATTTGTTCATGTTTTATTGTTGATCCTTCATCAATTCCCAGATATTTATATACTCCCTCTTGCTCAAGTTCTTTTATATCACATTTTTGTCCCAAACTGATGTTTTCTTGGTGCTGCAGCTTTCCAGCTTTAAAGGTTGCTTTTGCACATTTATCATGACTAAATGACATTCTTATATCATCTGAAAAAGTTTTGACTACTTGCAGTTGTCTTTTCAGTTCCTCATCTGTATAGTTATACAGTTTTAAATCATACACAAAAAGAAGATACATTTTTACACTTTGTTGTTTTGTGGGAGCCAAATTGTAGATATGACCTAATCTGTTAAGTAGACAACTTAATGGGTTTATGGGACAGACAAAAGAGCAGTGGTGACAGAGACCAACCCTGGAATATCCCCCTTGGAATAATAATTTGTCCTTTATCCTGGCTTATCTGCAAAGTGGTTTGCTACTGTTTCATGTCCACTGTAAAGTAATCGATCAATGTAGGGTGTATCTTATCCATTTTAAACACTCTTTTATCCATGAATGTGGGATACTGTCAAATGCTTTTTTGTAATCTATCCATGCCATACTTAGATATTCCCCTTTTTACACTTTTTCATTACGACTTTAACAACAAATGATCCTTTGTTCCATATGACTTTCTTTTGTTACCTTTTTGTTCTATTGCCATGACTGAGTTTCTCTCTAAATGACTATAAACTCTGTGAGCACTAATTCCAGTGTATAGTTTACCGATCATTGGAAGGCAAGTTATTGGTCTATAGTTTTTAGGACGGCTTGCAGGTTCACTCTTTAAGTAGTAGAATTGTTTTTCCTGTTGTTAACCAGGTTGGTGTCTGTTTGGGGTGCTCATATAAATAATTCTTACTCATGGCTAAATCTTCATGTAAAGATGTTAATACGTTTAGTCAGAAGTTAGGTACTGCATCTGGACCTGGGGCTTTCCATTTAGGAGCTTTTCTTAACTTGGTTTCAATCTCTCTCTGCCTGCTACTTCATCCCATTTCATATCCTGAACATTTGAACTTCTTATTCTTTCTTTAACTTCTATCCATTTAGCATCTTTATTATGTTCCACAGGATATGCATAGATACTTCTCCAAAATGTATCGATTTCTTCTTTTTTTTATGGTCTTTCAATTCCTTTTACCTTGTTTCCCAATTCTCTATAAAATGTTTTTTTTAGGTTATCAATAAATTGCTTACTTTTTGCTTTTCCTTTATATTCTTCTGTATTTCTTCTAAGTTGTTCTGCCTGTGCTGATATGTTTATTTTATTTGTGTTAGTGCATGATTAATCCTAATCTGTTCTGATACTGTGCATTGATTTTATCACGTCTATCTTTCTGCGTATTTTTGTTGATCTGCTCCCTCTTCTATACTCTTCTAACAGTGACACTTCTTGTTTTAATTGCTTTATAGTTTTCTCTATTTGATACTTCCATGATGACATTTGATTTTTCCCCTTCCTTTCCCTCATTGCCATGTGTTTTTGAGGTAAGACTTGATCTGTTATTAATTTAGCTGCACAGTAATATAGCCTATTTACTTCTGTTATATTGAATGAATCTGTATGAACAGTCCTAATTACTGTGTTAATTTTTTTTATCAAACTTCTAACTTTTTGGATTTTATTGACTTTCTGTAGCCTATTTCTTTCAATGATCTTAATATGTCTGTCCATCTCTATTAAATCAAACAACTCTTCTCTTAGATAATTTTCTTCTAAACTGAAGGTGCATTCTTTGTTCTCCATTTCCTGAGGGCATTCTATAGAAAGTTCCATAGCATCTTCCTGTGCCACATTCTCTTCAGTTTCATCCTGTGTCATCTGTTGCTCTTTCATATGGGTAGACACTGGCCTATCACTCCACAACATTAACTGCAACAGAGTTACCACAGTTTCCTGTTCCTTCCTTTGCTGTGCAACTCCAGCTGAACTTTTGTACTGATTTCCTATGGAAGGCTTCAAAGTATCTTCATATGGCAACTGATCAGATTTTCTCACTCCACTGGTTTCTCCTTAATTTGGGGATCCATTGCTCTGCCCTGCTGTGATGTTATCAGAGTTAGGCTTTCTACACTAAATCCTTCACTTTGCAGGTAATCCATAACCTCAGTTTATATTTCGTTAACTTCTCCATTACTAATCCTCTTTTCTAGTTTTCCTCTTTGTTTTCTTAATTTTTTGTATTGTAAGATTTTCTATATCTGGATGCCTTTGCCTACGTTTATCTTCAAATGACTTTAGTGCTTCTCTTTCTGTATTAATTGTTTGCTTTCTCCTTTGCATAAATATTGCACCATATTAAATCTCTTTTTCTTTCCCACGTCCATAATTCTTCTTTAGATATCCTCTGCCCTTCCTGTTTCTCCTTACTTGGGGGACTTGCTTTTCCATTATGCTGTGACATAACCTGTGTTAGACTTTCTAAACTAAATCCTTCACTTCACAGGTATTCCATAACTTCATTTTTTTAACTTCTACTTTACTAAGATTCTATTCTACATTCTTCTTTGTGATCTTATATTTTATATTGTGAAATTTTCCATATCTGAATGTCTCTGCCTGTATTTTTCCTCGAAAATCATTGGGGCTGCTTTTTTTGTATTAATTTGTCTTTCTCCTTTGCGTAAATGTTGCAACATATCAGATCTGTTTTTTTTAATTCTTCCAAGTCTTTTGGGTTTTTAATACCATGATGGGAATGGACCCCATTCCTAAGTTAAAGTATGATTAAAGTTCATGAAATTAGTATTGTTTCAATCTTTGATGTTAGCCAAGTGCTCTTTGCAGCACCTGTAATGTGTTCAGTAATGCTCTTTTCTGCAATTCATATGGAGTTACATGTGTCTGTAACATATCTAAGTATGATTGTAAATTATTTTTTATAATACCCGTTGCTCCTACTGGAACTGTCGGGTATCCTTCTTCCACATTGCCCTTGTTTCTGCCTGCAAATCTGGGTATTTTATGACTTTGTGCCTCTCTGTATGTATGACACTATAGTCAGTGGGTTTAGCAATTTGATCAATGCTACTTTTCTCTTCATTTCATGGACTATTATATCTGTTTTTCTCGCATCTAATTTTTGAACTGTTGGTAATGGGTGATCCCATGTAATATAAACTTCATAATTTTCTATAAGGGTTCTGGCTGATGTTTCCAATGTTTTTCAGCTATTTCAACATTATAATGTTTGCACAATCCCCAGTGCAACAGTCTTGCCACATTAATATGCCTTCCAGTTTACAGTCCTTCTGCAATTAGTATATCATATCCAGCAACAAGATGTGCGACAGTTTCCAATTCTGTTTTACAAAACCTACATTTGCCTTGTTCTCCCAGTCAACTGTCTTGGGCTGCCAATACTAACCTTTCATCTTTTGGTTTGAATTCTCCTCTCCTTAACCATTCCTGCATTTGATCCTGATCAACATGAAGTTGTTCCAAGAGTTTTCTATACTTGCAACTATATTTATGGATTTTCCACATTTTTTTGCCTTCTCATCTGATCTTTCTTCTTATATTCTTTCTTTTGTTTTTTTGGCGCATTCAGTTGCTGCCTGAGTTTTACCTACTTCTGATTTGATTTCCATTCCCATGTGATGCCAATATGCTTCTGCTAAACTATACAGGGAAGTCATCTTAGACTTCTCCTCCTATTTTAAAAATTGCACTACTGTTTGGTTTGTGAGGTCAGCAGATATGTATGCAGTCCTACAATTGCAGATCCGCACATGTAATCAGTCTCGAGAAGACCCATACCTCCTTTAGAATGGGGAATATATAGCCTTGGTATGCACTGATTTTTATAAATCATTTGATGCGCATGAAGAATCATTCATGTTTTCCTGTCCATCCTATCCAACACCTTTTGAGACCAGACAACCACTCCAAAACTGTACATTATGACAGGAAAAGCAAATTGGTTTATAGCTTGGACTTTGTTCCTAGAAGTCGACGCTGTTTTCAGTATTAATTTATTCTCATTTGTTCATGTTTTATTATTGTTCCTTTATCAATTCCCATTTTTTATAAACTCCCTCTTGTTCAATTCTTTTATATTACATACCTGAACCAAACTGATGTTTTCTTGTTACTGCACCTTTCCTACTTTAAAGGTTGCTTTTGCACATTAATCATGACCAAATTATATTCTTATATCATCTGAAAAAGTTTTGACCACTGCATCTGTGCTTTAGGTTCCTCATCTGGTGAACTATACAGTTTTAAATTGTCCCCAAAAAAATGAAGATGAGAAGTCTTTACACTTTGTTGTTTTCTGGGAGACAAATTGTAGCCATGACCTAATCTGTTAAGTATACAACTTAATGGGTTAAGGGCAAGAGACGAGCAGTGGTGACAAAGAGCCACCCTGGAATATCCTCCTTTCATATTTAAGCGCTTTTTTATCCAGGAATATGGGATACTGTCAAAAGCTGTCTATTCATGCCATACATTGATTCTTCCTCTTTTTACAGTTCTCCATTAAGACTTTAACAATAAATAATCATTTGTTCCATATGACTTTCTTTTATTACCCTTTTATTCTAGGGCTATGATTGAGTTTTCTTCCAAATGACTATAAACTCTGTCGGCATCAATTCCAGTGAATAGTCTATAGGTCGCCGGATGGCAAGTTATTGGTATATAGTTTTTAGGATGGCTTGCATGTTCACTCTTAAGTAGTAGTATTGTTTTTCCTGTTGTTAACCATGTTGGTGTTTGTTTGAGGTGTGCAATTCTTACCCATGGCTAAATCTTCATGTAAATATGTTAAGATTTTGAAAATAGGTGCTGCATCTGGGTCTGGAGTTTTCCATTTCAGAACTTTTCTTAACTTTATTTCAATCACTTTGGCCATTACTTCATCCCATTTCTTATCCTGTACAATTGAATGTCTTATTCTTTCTTTTATTTCTTCTATCAATTTAGTGTCTTTGTTATGTTCCACAGGATCTTCATAGATATTTCTCCAGAATGTATCCATTTCTTCTTTTTTGATTGTGTTTCAATTCTTTTTGCCTTGTTTCCCAGTTCTCTATAAAACTTTTTTATGTTATCAATACATTTCTTATTTTGTACTTTTCCTTAATATTTATCTGCATATCTTTTAAGTTTTTCTGCCTGTGCTGATATTTTTAGTTTATTATTTGTGACAGTGCACAATAGAGCCTAATATGTTCTGATACTGCACATTGCTTTTATCATGTGTATCTTTCTGAGTATTTTTGTTGATCTGTTCCCTCTTCTATACTCCCCTAACAGTGACACCTCTTATCTTAATTGGTTTATACCTTTCTCTGTTCAATACTTCCGTGATGGCATTTGATTTCTCCACTTCCTTTCCCTTACTCTCCTGTGTTTTTATAGTAAGACTTTATCTGTTATTAATTTAGCTGCACAATAAAAAGAAGTTATGTACCTACCATAACGTTCCATGTTAGTTGTCTTCATCTCGCCTTCTTTCTTGCTTGTTGGGATCAGAGCTGACTCTCGGCTCTGACTCAGCCATCTTCTATAGCTTGAGAGCTGTTTACTGGCTCGAGGCTACCCCTTATTCCATGATGCCTAGCGCTAGCTACCCAGATATAATTTGTAATAGCTAACCCCAGACATATCAAGAATAATCTGACCAAACTAACAGGTTGGGCATATCTGTTATACTCTTTAAATCAGTAGAGGAAGTAAACCAGAAAAATACTCAGCTGGTGAAATCTAAATTCCTCTCGGTCCAATAGGACAGGGGGATGGAGGGGGGGACGCAAGAAAGAAGCCGAGATGAAGACAACTAACATGGAACATTATGGTAGGTACATAACTTCTTTATGTTAAGTTGTCTATCTCGCCTTCGTTTCTTGCTTGTTGGGACAGCGTCCCTAGCACCTATGATCCTGGGTGGCTCATTGGAACAGACTCTTCAGCTCAGTGGAACCAAAGTTAGCTCTATTTCTGGAGGTCATATCTAACTTGTAATGAGAAATAAAAGTATGAGGAGTTGCCCATGTGGCTGCGGCACAAATAGAGTCCATGGGTAACCTAGATTGGAAGGCTACAGAAGTAGCTAAAGGCCTAGTAGAATTTCCTTTCAGTTTGGCAGCCAATTCTTTGTTTCTTAGTTGATAAATGAAGGTGATAATGTGAGACAACCACCTAGACAGGGTCACTTTGGAAACTGGGAGACCTTGTTTACCCTTAGCATAGGAGAGGAAGAGTTGATCTGACTTCCTCATATCCTTAGTTCTGTGCAGGTAAAAACGCAATTGTCTATGCACGTCCAAAAGGTGTAACTTGCATTCTGCCTTATTGGTGTAGTTAGGGAAGAACACTGGAAGGTCTATGGATTGGTTTAGATTATTTTCTGAACACACTTTAGGAAGGAAGGATGGATTAGTTCTCAGTGCTACCCTATCCTTGTGAAAAACTAAGTATGGAGAATGAACGCTTAGTGCTTGAAGTTCCGATACATGTTTGGCTGAAGTAATAGCTACCAGAAAAAGAGTTTTAAAAGATAGAAACTTAAGGGAGTATGAAGCCGCAGGTTCAAAAGGGGGCATAATCAAGGAGGTTAATACCAAATTAAGGTCCCAAGGAGGAGGGGGATCTCTCACTGGGGGCCTAAGGAGAGTAGTCCCTCTAAGAAAGGCTTTACACAGCTTATGAGACATGATATTTAGATTAGCAAAGCCAACATGATAGTTAGAAATGGCTGCTAGTTGAACCGTGATCATGGCAGAAGTGGACCCAGAGTGAAAAAGCTCAGTTAGGAATTCTAAGATCTTGTGAACTGGGGCTGAAAAGGGATCTATGTTCCTATCCTCTGCCCAATAAGAGAAGTGTTTCCATTTACTAGCATACGTTTTCCTAGTAGCTGATTTGTGAGAGGATACGATAATATCACGCACAGCTGGAGAAATGCTGGGAAGCCTGGCTAGGGTTGGAATTGGATCAACCAAGCTGTGAGCTGGAGGGTCGGGAGGGATCGATGCAGCTCTCCTGACTGATGGATCAGCAGGTCTGGAATAGGATCCAGGATCCAGGGCTGCTCGAGGAGATAACAGTGCAGGAATGGAAACCAAATCTGTAGAGGCCAGTAAGGAGCAATGAGGATCATTTTGCAACCCAACAAAGTCGCTTTCTGTATGAGTTTGGGTATAAGAGGAAAGGGTGGGAAGGCATAAAAAAGTCCCTGAGGCCAATCGTGGACTAGAACATCTCTGAGAGGATGACCGGGAAGCGGTAGAAGGGAGAAATAGTTGCTGCATTTGGTGTTGAAGGGTGTTGCAAACAGATCGCAGCAAGGCTGTCCCCATTTGTGGAAGATGAGATCCGCAACTACCTAATTCAGAGACCACTCATGAGGCATGAGAATAGCTCTGCTGAGCCTGTCCACTATGACGTTGGATTTCCCAGGGATGTGCATTGCAATGAGAAATCATTGGGAGGAAATCACCCATTGCCAGAGTCTGAGTGCTTCTCGACATAGGGGGTAGGATCTGGTTCCACCCTGCTTGTTGATGTACCACACTACTGACATGTTGTCTGTTTGAATTGTAATTGTCCCAGGAGGGAGTGAGCTCTGAAGTGCTTGCAACACTAGAAACACAGCTCTCATCTCCAAGACATTTATGTGCAGATGGTACTTGTAAGGTTGCAATGTGCCTTGGACTGTTCTGCCCTGATAATGCCCCCCCACCCCCATCAGTGAGGCGTCCGTGGTCACCGTGGCAACTGGGGGGCGGTTGGATGAATGGTCTGCCCAGAGACACTAGCAGGGAGACCATCCACCAGGAAAGGTGTGTTTTGCAAGTTTCTGTAATTATAATCATGTGGGACATGGGGAGTTATTCAAAGGTCCACTGTGTGAATAGAAGCCACTGCAGGATTCTCATGTGAAAATGGGCTAGAGGTATCAGAATAATTGCTGCAGCCATAGAACCCAGAGTTTGAAGGACCAACCGGTCTTGTACCTTTTTGCATTGCATGAGGATATGAACTTGCTGCCGAATTGTGGCCACCCTGTCCGGCGGTAGTCTTGCGGACATACTTCTTGTATCTAGATCTGCTCCTATATAGGTAATAGATTGACAGGGCAGCAAGGCAGATTTTTCAAAATTTATGGTAATCCAAACTGGGCACAGATTGCGATTGCATAGTCCCTGGCTTGAAGAAGTTGATGCCTGGTAGTAGCAGTAAGGATCCAGTCGTCTAGATAAGGAAACACCTGGAATCCTTGACATCTTAGGTGAGCCATGACCACTGCCATACATTTGGTGAACACCCTGGGGGCTGTGGTGAGACCAGAGGGCAGAGCTCTGAACTGATAATGACTGGCTCCCAGCTGGAAGCGAAGGAATCTCTTGGAGCACCTGTCCATCTTGATGTGGTAGTACGCATCCTGGAGATATATTGAGCACATCCAATTGTTCTGACCCAAAAAGGGTAGAATATGACTGAAGCGTGACCATCTGAAACTTTGTTCTTTGAACAGACTTGTTTAGTCTGCTGAGATCCAAAATTGGTCTCCAGTCCCCTGTCTTTTTTGGTACCAAAAAGAACCCTGAGTAAGTCCCGGATCCGAGTTGGTCTGCCAGGACTTCCTGGTTGACTCTTTTTTCTAGCAGTCTTGAAATTTCTATGACTGCTTGGGCCCTCAGATTGGGTGGAACATCTGGGGAGGATTTGTTTGACAATAGGGGAGATTGGAAGAAGGGAATTACGTAGCCTCCGGATATGATTGATTGTACCCATTTGTCTCGCGTAATGTCTTGCCAGGCTTTTGAGTACAGAGAAAGTTTTCCCCCGACTGCCTCCAGAGGCGGGCAGTCGGGCAACCCTTCAGGGGTGCTGGAAGGGCTTGTCAGTGAACGATTCTCTGCTGCCCTGGTTCTGCAGACCTTCTCTGCCTCGAGGGTGGCGTCTGTTGTTGTTATTCCCTCCTCTGCCCCTGTAGGAAAAATCACTACTTGTATCAGGCAAGGCTCCCTGGGATTTCCGAAACCACATTTTCCCACTCTTCTGACCTTTGGGATATGGTCTGGAAGGAGTGGAAAAATGGACTCCCATGGCAGAGAGAGTCTTGCCTTCCTGTTCACACCTAGTGAGAGTGTCCTTCACCTGTGATCCAAAGAGAAATGAACCGTCAAAGGGGGTGTCGGTGAATGATGCTCTAAAGGGGTCTGCAAAATTACACAACCGCATCCATGCATGTCTCCGAAGTGCCACGCCTGTGCCTGTGGCTCTACTTGCACCATCGGCTGCATAGGAAATGAGCCTCATGGAGGAGTTAACCACTGAATTAAGGGTTGCCAGCTAAGAAGCTACTTTAGCTTGAACTCCTTCAGCTGATGGATCCTGGAGGGTATCTCCAAGCTCTTTTAAGAGATCCCCCTGAAGTCTGGTAAAATGGCATAAGTAATTCAGTGACCTCATGGAGAAGGTCGCTGAACCAAACATTCACTTCCCATATCTGTCCATAGTCCTAGACTCCTTGGCATCCACAGGAACACCCTTTGTAAGGAACTGTTTGTCAGGGGGTGCAGTAATAAATTTGCCGGGCTTCCTAGGGGTTGGTTTCACTGTGTCCAGGGCTGACCAAGCCCTTCAAGCCACCACAGACATTAATGGATTGAAGGGGGGAGACACGCAGGAAGTGGAAGGGTGAGAACCAAAACACATCCAGGAATACGGATTCATCCTCAGTAGGGGCTAGGGCAGTCCAGTTCCCCCTCTGCCTAAGCATTTCCAGGATGTACGAAAAGGAAACATCTTCAGAGGGGGATCTCGGGGATCCTTCTGATTCATCCAAATCCGTATCTGAAGTGACAGACTCAGGGGAGTCAATGTGCTTCGTCTTGCACTTTCTCTTCTGAGGGACCTCCTCTGAATGATCAGGGGAGGCCTTGGAAGAGGAGGAAACACCCAGTGGGGTGCTCTGGAGCACTGGTTCCCCATGCTTAGGGTCTGGAGGAGGGACAGAGTTTGGCGCAGGTACTACAGGGGACAGAGTCACTGGGGTTGAACGTGGTGCTGACTCATGGGCCAGTACACTCCTCATGACATCGAAGGCATCCCTGCCATGATGCAAAGAAGGATCTGGCTCTGAGGAAACCGGAATCCTCCTCCGCACCGAGGGGGATGGCTCCGAGGCCGATGTAGGAGCCGAGCTCACCTGCGCTGAAGCTCCAACAGGGAGAACGGGGTCAGACATGGGTCCGATGCTACTTGCCCCCTCAGAGCCGACAAGGGAGTCTCGGCGCCCAGATCCCTCGATGGAAGGTAGCATCGAGGGGATCAGAGCCGATGACGGAACAGAAGGGGAAATCATTATTGGTGCTGACAGTTCCACGATTCGAACCCCAACAAACTCCGGCTCCGAGCTCAGAGGAGTCAGAGGAGGAACATCGATTGAAGCAGATGGAGCCGACACCTGTTGAGGAGGGCTGGATAACATTTTGGCTAGTGCCTGCGATTTCAACAACCTACTGACCACTCTCTCCACATCATGGTCTGAGAGCCTAGAAGACCGAGAGGAGTGTGTGGATTTATGACTGCGGTCACTTTGCAATAGGCCATGGCCAAATGTATCGACTCTAAAGATGGGGATCTCGGTCTCTTGTGGGTCCGAGACGGCTCCAATGATACTGGTGGAGCCGACTGGGAAGCAGCCTCCTCAG
Source organism: Protopterus annectens (assembly GCF_019279795.1). Classification (NCBI taxonomy): domain Eukaryota; kingdom Metazoa; phylum Chordata; order Ceratodontiformes; family Protopteridae; genus Protopterus; species Protopterus annectens. The sequence goes on from NC_056738.1 coordinate 492,665,490, forward strand.
TTCCAGCTGGAACCGAGGTAGTTGGTAATGTTTGGACCAATGACGGCTCCGAGCTGGGAGCTGACGATTTGATCGATTGAGAAGATTTCACCAACTGAGCCTTGGCTGGTGAATACTGGGGCTTAAGGAGACCCCTTAAGATCAGCTCATTTTTGCGCTCCTGCAGAACCATTGGGCTGAATGCGTGGCATACAGAACAAGTGTCCTGCAGGTGCACTGCACCTAAACAATAGACGCAAGAAGTGTGCCCATCTGTCAGAGACATTTTCTGACAGCATGAGTCACACTTCTTGAATCCAGGTACTTTGGATTCTTTAGACATCTCTATAGAAAAGAATCTTTGGCCAAAGGCCCAAACAACAAAAAACTATAAACACTATGTATAAACACTAATCTATACCAAAACCACGAAAAACTACAGTGAAAGGTTCTTTTTTTTTTTTTTTAAATAGGAAGCCTCTAATTTAAATGGCTACCTATAAATTAAAAGAGAGACTAAACTAAAAGAAAATGCTACAATAAGAAGGGAAAGGGGGGGAGGGGAAGAACTCTCTAACTTAAACGAGTTCTAAAGGAAAATTCAGTTACACTAAAAACTACAACAAGCTAGTTAACAATAAGGTTGAAAGACTAAAGTATCAAAATATAACCCCTAAATCGCTAGAAAAAAGTATTAAACTAACTTACTACAGCCTGAGCCAGTAATAACAAACCTCGCAGCTGAAGTGGCAAACGAGATCTGGGTAGCTAGCACTAGGCATCATGGGATAAGGGGTAGCCTTGAGCCAGTAAACAGCTCTTGAGCTATAGAAGACGGCCGAGTCGGAGCCGAAGGTTGGCTCCGATCCCAACAAGCAAGAAACGAAGGTGAGATAGACAACTTAACATTTTATCTTACTCACTTCTGTTATATTGCATGAATCACTATAAACAGTCTTAATTACTGTGTTCATTTGTTTTATGAAGCTTTAACTTTTGGGATTTTATTGACTTTCTATGTCTGTTTTGTTCATTGATCTTAATTATCTTAATATGGCTGTCCATCTTTATTAAATCAAGCAACTGTTCTCTTAGATCATTTTCTTTTAAACTGAGGGCACATTCTTTGTTCTTCAGTTCCAGTGGGCATTCTACAGAAAGTTCCAGAACATCTTCTTGTGCCACATTCTCATCAATCTCATCCTGTGTCATCCATTGCTCTGTCATATGGAAACTCACTGGCCTATCACTTCACAACACTGACTGTGTCAGTGTTGCCACCGTTTTCTGTTCCTTCCCCTGTTGTGCAACTCCAACTGAATTTTTGTACTGGTTTCCTACGGAAGGCTCCAAAGTATCTTCATATGGCAACTGATCAGATGTTTTCTACTCCACTAGTTTCTCCTTAATTAGGAGATCCATTGCTCTAGCCTGCTGTGATGTTATCAAAATAAAATTTTCTACACTAAATCCTTTACTTCACAGGTATTCCATAATGTCTGCTTCTATTTTCCAACTTCTACTTTACTAATCTTTTGTTTTACATTCCCTCTTTGTAATCTTATCTTTTGTACTGTGAAAATTTCCATATCTGGATGCCTTTGCCTATATTTCTCTTCAAATATATTTGGGACTGCTTTTTTGTATTAATTTGCCTTTTTCCTTTGCATAAATATTGCACCATATCAGATCTCTCTCTCTCTTTCCCATGTTCATATTTTTATAGCTTTCAAAAATCTCTAGATTTTGTTCTTTATATTTTTACAGTTCCTCAGTCACTTCTTCTTTCCAAACAGCCCAAGGATTCTTGGTCTATATAGTGTTTTTCATAAATCTGTTGTATTAGTGAACATCATTTTTTCTTTAAAGCTTCTGACAGTTTTTATTGTGCAAGTATTTTTCCTTCCTCTAATGTCTTAATCTTTTTATATATCTTCTGTCTGAAAATTGTGGGCTTCTTGCTTAATAGTAACAATACACAGTTTCTTATCCTCAATAGTCCATTCTGTCATCTTTATGGCTCTATTCTGGCCTATCAGTTTTTGTGACTTTTGTGGAGTACTACATCCTTCTACAATGGGGGTGGGCATCCTCCTCTTGTTCTGGCCTGGCCCTATTGTAGGAATGCTTCTTATGTGCACTATTATCCATCATACCAGTAGATTTTCCCTCTTTGGCCAAATCTGATCACCATGCCATAGTACAAAAAAAAATGATAACCAAACCAACAAAAATCTCATTTTCTTTAGACAATTTTCCAAAATTATCTTCCAAACATTAGGTTATGACTATGGAGATTCAAAGGCTATCTACCACAAAAAGACCCCATAGCTAAAATGGCCACTTTTACCACAGATTTCTATTCTCACCTAATCTCCTGCATTGGAGCTTCTGTCTCCATTCATCACAAATATAATGCCAAGTTCAGAAAAAAAGAACAGCTTTGGTAGAACCACAGCATCAACAAACTGCAATGAAATCTTCTAGCCTTAAGAAATAAACTCAGATCACCTCACTTCAAAAGCAAGTTTAAGAGGGTAAATAAAGAACTAAGGCCAAGTCAAGACTGGAAAAAGTACTTATGAATTAAACACAAGGTTGCCACCTTTTCACATGCCTTAAGTGGGGAATTTTTTTAAGAAAGGTGAGATTTTGCAGGACAAATTATAGTGATATCAATGCAATGACCAAGTCTTCTCTCTTATTCTTTGGCAAAATACAGACTCGTTATTGTAGAAAGAGGAGTTTTGACTGTTTCATATAGGTTCATAGGTGCATAGATTCATAGGTGTTTACTAGGCTAATGACCACAAGGGTCTTTTTAAACATGCATCCCAAATCTCTGACGAGTTTTGATACCCTTGATAAATGTAAGCATGGGTCTGGGAGATTAACCATTTACAGGTTACCTGTTTGTATCAGAGACATAGGTGCCAAACCAGGAATGAATTTCTAGTTTCCCATCCAAATGTCCAAGTTGCACTTGAACTGGATTATGGAGGAACTCTGCTTCACATGAATGGAGAGCCTGTTCTATAGACAAGGTAGTCTTTGGGATACATACCTATCTCTCCAGCAGGTCCTAGTTATATCACAGGCAAGGTTTAAGTCTTTAGAATGGGTAATTCTGGTACTGTTTGTTTTGTGGATATGCAGGAGGTCCATCAGAGTGGGGTCTGACAACGCCCTGTGTGCCAGGCATAGATCTCCCCTCAAAAGCCTGTAGGAGACAGAATACAGGCTTAGGGCCTTGAAATGGTCTGCATAGGACATATTACTTATGCCCTGTATTATTTTAGTGAGGAACCTCTGTGGATGTTCCAGTTGTTGGATATGCCTGGTTAGGTACATACCAAAGGGGGCATTGTACTCAATGATAGGTCTGATGAATGCCAAATACAGTGGAACAATGACTTCTTTGGACTTAGATGCCATACCTTTGTTTATAAGTTGTGCAACATTGTATGATTTCCTCACCACTGTAGGCGCATTATGATCAAAGGCTAGATTACTATCTATGTGTGTCCCTAAGTCCCTGACTACTGGGTTAACTCTAAGGTGTGTGTTGTCAGTATGCTACTTACCAGGGATGGATGACTTCCCAAAGGATACTATTATGCATTTCTTGGCATTTAGTTTTAGTCCATGACTCTGACACCAGTTGTTTGTCTTTGTCAGCCCCTCCTGGAGAACATTTGTGTAAGTGTGAGATTCAATGACAGCTCCTAATTTGCAATCATCTGCATATTTAGTCAGCCAGAGACCACTGATATTGGCTTTGACTTCTGAGAAGTAAAAGCCACAAAGGAGCTGTCCAAGGATTGATCCCCGAGGGACTCCAGTTGTGACTGGCTTCTTTGTAGAGATGGACTTCCAAATTCTGACTTCCTGGGTCCTGTCTGTGAGCCATTTGGCTATCAACTGGATGACACACAGGTTTGTACCTAACCTCTTGAGTCTGTCAACAATGCCCAAGTGGGTTATTGTGTCAAATGCCTTGGCCAGGTCAAGGTAGGCAGTGTGAATGATTTTGCCCTCATCCATTGCTTTGGTGACCTTCTCAAAGAAGCCCACCAGGTTGAGTAGGCATGATCCACCCTTTATGAAGCCAAACTGGGTTGGGTCCAGTGCCTGGAAGTTTACTATATCTCTGTCGATCATCTCCATGATAATTCTTTCCATGGCTTTACATATAAGACTAGTGAGACTTATGGGTCTGTGGTTTTCAGGGTCTGTAGATGGCCCACCTTTGTGCAGAGGGATAACTGTTGCCTTTCTCCATGCCGGTTTGGAGGCTACAGTTAAATAGTAATTTCAGAGGCCCTGATAGGTCATGTTTCATGCTATTTAGAAGTCATCCTGGGATATTATCTGGCCCCATTGATGCAGTGGTCTTGGTCTTAGAGAGACCATTAAGGACCTGTTCCCTAGTGATAGTATGGGGAGTTTTATTTGATGCTATTTCCTAAGAGAAGGTTGAGGGGGAGAGAGGAGTAAAGTTGGAGGTGAATTTATCAGCCAGGAGGTTTGCTATATCTTCTAGCTCAGTATAGGTGTCTCCATTTACAATGAGCTCTGCACACAATTGTGTACTCCCTTTGAGGTTGCAGACATAGCTAAAGAATGCTTTGTAGTTGTCCTTGACCTGGGAGGCCAAATGTACCTCAAATTTGGCTTTGATAGACTTTATTTGTCCTCTGGGTTGTTTGTTTAGTCTAATTAGAGTGCTTTTATCCTGCTGGCTGCTGCACCTCCTAATTTTTGCCATGATTTTCTTCCTCCTATTATACATCCTTTTGATTTTGTGATTCCACCAGGGCAGCTTGTTTTTTGAGTTAGTTCTGTATTTCTTCCTGGTGGGTACAGCTGCCTCTATACAGCTATTGACATGTCTATACAGGGTTTCTGTGAACAGTTCTGCATAGGTAGAAGTGTTCTCAGGGTTTATAGGGGCTTGAAATTTTGCCAAGTTCTGACTTAATAGCAATATTTAATATCAAGATGCTTCAAAAAATATTTGTTTTATACAACTACTAGATAAAACTTAAGAAATATTTTTGTCTTAAAATCTTAAGACAGTTGCCATTTTCTCTTTGTTTTTTTGTTTTTTTCTGAGAACACAAACATCCAAATAGGGACTGTCCTGTGTAAAGAGGGACAGGTGGTAAACATAATTAAATATAGCCATCACATCCAAAGATAATCATATAACCTTCTTTACTAATTTCAGGAAATTCAGAGACAATACCCAGTTCTGCACTGCATTGATATCAAATAGCATTACTGACTCTGGCCCCAAGAATGCTGCAAGCAAGCATACCTTGGCCAGATCGTCCAAGTGACAGGCAAAAAGAGCAGCATATCTCTAAGCCTATGTGTACTATGACATTAAATAATTTTATTCATTTTACAATTGGGATTTCTACAGACTAACTCCAATGGTAGACTTCAATATCTTGGTACTTTTGTGTATAGTAATTGTGATGTTTTCATATCTATTTATTTTATTCCTTTACAGCATCAGCAATGTTCAAGTTTTAAATGTTTCACTGTTACTAATATAATTTCCTTACAGCCTGAGCAATGCTGAAGTTTAAAAATGTTTTTACAATTACTTCATCAGACGGTGGAGATGACTGTAACTGAGAAAAAAATCAAGTTTTAGAGTTGGACTGAAAGCCTAAAACATTTTACATAAATGTACTGCAAATTAATACAAACTGTAAAATCATACAAATACAACTTCATTTCCAACTATCCTCACTCTACACATTATTATATCTTAAAAGTCCAACATAGTAATCTGAGCTGCAAATCAAAGCATCTTTCGATATATGCACACAACTGAAAACATTGCAGCCAAACAGTATTCACAAACTGGACTACAGCTGCCTAGCAGTTTACACTGTTTATCAGACTTCTTTAAATGTTGTCTCATATTTTATGTGTGCTCAAGATGGAAAACAAAATCCCATGTCTAATACAATGCGGGTGTATTAAAAGCTGCATGTCGACTGTGCATATGCTGTAAGTTGTATGCCACTCAGTTGGGAAGTTGCGCATAAATGGATAAATGGAAGTGTGCACGCACCTCCTGAGTGTAGCAATTCTGAATAGGTGGGGAATAAGACAGTCCATAGGAACAGCAGATGGGTGCACTCCCTATTACCTGACTCTCACTTTCACAAGCAAACAGTTTGGTATGTGGGCTGTCATCTGGCAAAGGAACAGATGGGTCAATTGGGTGGAAGAGCAGGGGGCATTGGGTCGATCCAAAAAATTAATGCAAGTGGAACTCAGTTCTTAGGAAGATAGAAACAAAACCTGGCAAGTGATCACAGGAAATGCAGCATAACTAGCCACATAAATATTTAAAGATCCCCACTTAAAAGTTCTTGCCACCCTTTACAAGTGCCTAATAGTGCTCACCTCTCAAATCAGCCAGGGCTAAATCCTCCCTCATCACACATGAATTTGAAGCTGGCTAGTACACAAAAAAACACACTTCATGACTAACATACTAGTTGTTTTAATAGTTTCAAGTAGAAGACACGCATCTTAAATTTTCCATTTTCAGAAGCAAAAATAAATAACAATAGGTAGTAGAATTTTGAAATACAGTTCATTCAAGTTTACAGATTTTGCATGTCTCTGATAATGTGCTTATGTTTTTCTATCACTTTTGTCACTCCCTGCTTTTTAAATGTGTTTTGAGTAATATCCCACATTCTTACATAAAGCAGGAAGAGTTATGAGCTAATTGATATTCAAATGTTATGCTAATTACATGTTCATAATTTTGGCAGTCTGTGACAGAGGTTGAAAAGCATGCTAGCTTACATCTGCTGGCCATACAGCCCATGGCTGTGAGATGGTCCAGATGTGAGGTGGTCAGGTATAGGCCATTTGGTATCAGATTACATAGACCATCAACCATCAGTGACACAGTATCAGTGTTACTCACTGGCATATGGCCGTTCAGCCCTGGTGTTTGGTGTTGTGCATGTCATAGGAGTCATCATTCTTAATGCATAGGATGCCACTTCTGGGTGCACCTGTATTGAATAGTGCTTTTCCTTCCTTCCCATGAATGGATCCACTCTGACACCACAATCCAACACATGGGACTCTAACTATGATCACATCAGGGTGCCAAACATCATCATTGGAGGATGTGATGCCTGTTTCCTCACAATCTCCCTGAGTACATAGTTACTGTGTTTACCTCATGTGTCCTTACTCCATGTTATACAGCTACAGTCATCTGTCACTGTGTCTTCCCCACCTGTGCAGGTAAAGACAGTGCTCTGCTTACTCCCTAATGTGTGAATATGATGATATCAGATGCACAGTGTGGCCAGTGCATGAACTGCCCTACATAGCATTGGTATAACAACATATGCATCATTTTAGTCTATGTTGCCTGTGACATGGCCCATAGCTGTGAATCACATGCTGTCTCCTTGTCAGTGCTGCAGTGTATTTCACCCATCTCTACCTTTGTTGTGGTTCTGCTGCTTCTTGCTCTTCACCTGACTCTCCATCCTGCCATATAATTGCTGCTACAACTTGTAAAGGAGGTCCTGGCTGATGTTCTCCTGCTGCTCCATTTGTTTACACTGTGTGGAGCATGGAGCTCACAACACATCTTAATAAAGTTGGATTACTGATATCAAACTAATCCTAAACCCCAATAAGATAAAATTGCTACTTTTCACCCCCAGCAACTCTATACCTATCCCCCTATCCTTTTCAATCTCTTCCAAAAATGGTACCATCATATCTCCCTCTGACCATACCAAACTCCTCAGTGTAGAAATTGACAATAACCTACACTTCGATGTCCATATCTCACAAACCATAAAAAAGGTCCACAAAAAATGGGAACCCTATATAGGCATAAACAATTACTCTCAGAACAGGCACAGATCACTCTAGCCCAAACCCATCTACTCTCCACTCTAATGTATGCCGTGCCATTTCTTACCCAAATCAGAAAACTTGATCTCACAGACTTGAATCATGTTACAATAAAATTGTCAAGTTTGCTAACAACTCAACCTTCAGAACCCATCACTGTAAATCTCTAAGGGAACTACAATGGTTAGAACTTCCTCAGCTACTTAGTTACCACCAGCTAGTCATTGCCTTTAATATTGTTAGACATCCAGAAAACACCCCAGCACTAAGCCAGTTACTTTCTCCATACATAACTAATCATCCTCTTCTGTCCACTGAGAAATCCCTCCTCTGCGTCTCTAAAGCTAACAACAACTCAGGGAAAGCTCTTTTTTCTCATGCCATAGTTAGATCCTGGAATAACCTCCCCCCTTCTTTGGCCTCTGCCCCCACTAACAGACATTTCAAAAATACTCTCAAATCACATTTTATGAATACATGGCTATGTCCATGCAGCACATGAATCTCACAATCTCAGCACACTTTACACCTTCCTACCTGTTATCTCTATTGTACATATGCTACAGTTAGGTATCTTACTGTCAACTTGAAATTGCATAATATGTCATGTCTAATCATATGATTTTTTATTCTTTTATCTTATCTCATTAATCAATGTTAAAGCCTTGATGTATGAGACTCTCTATCTGAAAATGTACTCACTTACTGCTGATGTATTGTTTATTGTTTAGAATGGATTGCATGAGACTTTTTATGTCAGTACTTACCTCACATATCACTGTTATATGATTGTTTGTATTACCATGTTGATGTTAATCTAATTGTAGAGCATTTCTCCCCAGGCCTCCACTGAAAATGGACCTGTGCCCAGTCGGACTATCCCGGTAAACAAATGTAAAATAAAAATAAAATAAAAATGATATCTCCCAAGTCTGCATCTCCCAAGTCTATTCCAGTGTCTCTTCAGAGATATCTAAGCATTGTATTTTTTCATTAGTCCAAATATCTTATCCATTATGTTTCTGGTTTCAGTACTTGCTGTTTTATATGGCATTTTTTGCATAGTCTGAGGGTTGAAAATCAGGGTCATTAGCTAGGGATCATGGGTATATCTTGCATCGCCTGCAACACACAGCATATTATATATGACCTTCTGCCAGCAGGCATGGTAAATGTGTGAATAGGCCTCTCTATATTGCATGTGTGTGTTCTACCCCAGCCAGCACACACAATCTGGCAGTTTAGGAAGTGGCTGCAGAAGTCCATCCTTTTTATGCATGTTTGGTCAACTGGACTTGGTGAAGCTTTTACGGCAATAGAGATGCAATCCATTGCATCCAGGACTTCAGTGATATAGGCCTTGTCACAGAAGGCCTGCATGGTGTTGGTACTCTACACTGGTCTTTCTCTCTTGGAGTTAGTACAAATGATTAAGGCTATGAGCAGTAAACGAACTAGCTCCTGTGATACAAAGTTTGATTCCTTCAGCCCTCCCTCAGCCTTCATCTGCCTACTAAAGTCAACTTTAAGTCCAAATTGGCCACATCTACTAGAGACAATCATAAGACCTTCTTCACATATGTCCGAAATCTCAAAGGAAGTACCCAGGTCTGTTCAGAAATGGTGGTCAAAGACACCACATACACAAATGCTGTATATATAGCCAATCTACTGGCTGACAGATTCAGCAAAAACGTCTCCCCTCTGTCTCACCCATCAGTAAATCAGGACATCCCCAGTACCTGCCCCCTACCCCTTAACTCTAGGGAACAGGTCATTGCTGCTCTCTCAAAGGCAAAAATACAGCCTCCATGGGACCCAATAACATCCCTGACTGCATCCTACATGAACTCAGGCATGAACCTACAGCACCATTAGACACCCTATTCAACCAAAGCCTGAGTACCAGCTTTGTCCCAGCCAAGTAGAGGACAGCCACTGTCATCCTTTGACACAAAGGTGGAGCATCCACCAATATGGGAAATTATAGACCCATCAGCCTAACTAGCCTGATCTGCAAGGCCATGGAGTGGATTTTCATGGACCTCATTAACAGGGACATTGGCAACCTCCAAAGACTCGACCCCACACAGTTTGGCTTTGGAAATGGGAGGTCATGTCTGTTAAATCTGGTCAACTTCTTTGAGACAGTCACCAAAGCCATGGACGAGGGGAAGATGGTGCACACTGCCTACCTTGACCTGGCCAAAGCCTTTGACACTATTTCCCACTTGGGCATAATAGATAAACTCTCTTAACTAGGCATCAATCCATATGTTACCAGATGGGTAGCAAACTGGTTCACTGATAGAACCCACCTAATCAAAATAGGGAAAGCCACCTCAAGCAGTTGACTTGTAATGAGTGGCGTACCCCAGGGATTGATTTTGGGGTCTCTGTTATTTGGGATATACTTCTCTGAGGTGCAGGCCAAAACCAGTGGACTATGGCTGACCAAGTTTGCAGATGACTGCAAGCTGGGCACAGTCATCAAATCCCCAAGTGATGTGGACATCCTCCAAGAGGGTCTCACCCAACCAAATAAGTGGTACCAGAAACATGGCCTCAAGCTGAATGCCAAAAAATGCATCATCATCCCCTTTGGAGAGAACAACATCCCAACATATTATCACATTAATAACAGTGTCCTAAGTACACAATCAGTAGTGAGGGATTTGGGCACCCAGGTTGATAGCAACCTGACTTTTGACCACCATGTTGCTTCCGTTGTACAGAAAGCTTTCTACATGGCCCACCTCATAAGTAAGGGTATCTTATCCAGGGGCAAAGAAGTCATAACATCCCTCTATTCTTCCCTTATAATGCCAATTATTGAGTACAATGCCCCCTTTGGCATGTACCTCACAAAGCACATGCAGCAGCTGGAAAGACCACAGAGGTTCCTCACCAGGAGAATCCAGGGCCTCAAACATCTACCCCACGCAGATAGACTAAAAGCCCTATCCCTCTACTCAGTTTCATACAGACTCCTCAGGGGTGACCTCTGTTTGGCATATAAAGCAATCTCAGACCCCGCTTTGATGGGACTGCTGCATATCTGCAAGTCAGGCTCCACTAGAGCAACCCATATGTGGGACCTCAACCTGGTCTATGATATCAATAGGGCCTGTTGGCGGGACAGATTTGTGCCACAGAGACTCACCCATCTGTGGAATAGACTCCCTCTCCACATCAAGCAGAGGACCTCATTATCCCTTTTTAAGTGCAACTTGGATAACTGGATGGGAAACAGAAAATACACCCCTGGGATTCCACCTGTGTCCCTGCTGGACAGGGTCATTTGGTACTGACTTGTCTAAACATGGACTAAACTCTTGGCTAGAGTTATAAGGGCCTCAGGGCGAATAGCCTAGTAACCTCCTATGATCCAATGAACCTCCTATGATCCTACTATGTGACATTGAGCAAGTCATTTAATCAGGTAGAGTTTTGGAACTTTAGAGAATTTGTCTAAGCTTATTAAATGTCTCCTGGACTGCCTGCCTAGTAACTACCTATAAATCTCTGAACCTGTGTTAACCTGGGGAACCAGGTATCCTCTTCTACATGCTGTCACATATTGATAAGCAGGTTTAAGATCTGTGGTGCCAAACCTGTGATCATCACTAATGCATCCTTGTGGGTTAGTGGAAGGAACCTGTAGCTAATATATGTAATGCTACACACATGTTGTCTCCAATGATATTGGCATACCATACATACATCTCAACTGTTCTTGCAGATGACACAGTTTGTTTAGGTCCTTTACAACACTGCTGATTACTCAGAAATGGTCCACTCTCTGTTGTTTATTCAGATGATGTTAAGTCAGATGCTGCCTGTACCTCCTCTGTTTTTGCAGATAGTCACTTCCTATAACATTGTGAGTGCTGACTGCAAAAACTGCCAGTACAAGCCACTGTAATACTGCTGCTAAAATTTCTAACATAGATCTCATCGGACACAGCACAGATCATGGCATTCAAAACAGGAAAATGTGACAGCGTAGTTATTAAGTGAAAGAGTAGCACTGTCTTCTTATATGAATCAATCTGACATTTTGAGTTCTTTCATATTTGTATTCTATGTGGCTCATTTACATGGGGTTCCTCATTTAGCTGTCTGCTGTGCAGTTGTGTCATCCCTGTCTTTGAATCACCCATAACCTGTATGTGATCTCACAACATTAACCATTTATGAATCCCAACCACTGTTTTCTTTTTTTATTTTTTTAATACTGGATAGAAATGTATTTTGATGACACATGTGCCTGACATAACATCTAGCACAATACTGCAATGGAAATCATCTTGTATGGAAATGTGGTTATATTTCATATACTGAAAACATGTTTTATTAAAATATTATGCTGTATGGACAAAGTGTTTTCTGCTTCCATAGAAATCATACATTTCCAATAAAATCAACTATTTCAGAGGGCTGTCATCCATTTTGTATAAAAAGACAATGCAATGATAGATAAGTTATCAGTCTTAAACAAAAAGTAATTTTGTGCTTTCTGTACCCAAAGGATGGAAAATTAAATTGCATGGTGTAACATAAAATGGAAACAAAGCAATTTCAGTTTTACAAATAATTGCTACCTCAGCAGTATACAAACACTATTATAAAAATCAATCTCAGCATTTAATTCAGTGTGATGGAGGGTTATTTTTTGTATTTATATCACCAAATACTGGCTAGAATTCTTGAAGAAATTAATAGTAAGATAGACTACTGTGCTAAGATAGATTAGCTGCTACATTACAGTGGTATTCATCTATGAAATCTTATAACATGGCAAAGCACAGAGTAAGCTAGATGAGCATAGACTATTCCCTGGATTCACTATAGTTCCATGCAGGACTAGCTTAGTCCTGCACAGAAGCGGCTGTTTAGGAGCAGAATAGCAATGTGCCATGCATATCAATGAAGGCGCACTGCCTGAGCTCCTAAACGGACATGGAGCATGTATGAGTGCAGGGGGTGTGTCTGAGAGCAGAGCTCTCAGAATATACACTCCCCTGCAATCAAGAACAGCAGTTTAGGAATAAGAATGAGTGAGACCACTCATATGTGTTCGCATACTCCCCAGCAACATCCCCCCAAGCTGATAAGAGCAATAGTTAATATGTGAAATATAAAGAAGCTTTTTTTTATAAAACAGATAAAATTTAACCATAGGTGTGTGAGTTTGCCCATCGCTTAGCTACATTTAATGCAGCTTAAATGGCACAAGAGGATAAAAATCAAGATATATGCAAATGAAGCAGTACTGCAATAGTGTAGTGGGCAGAGCATTTGCCTTATGAGCAGTCATTCCCTGTTCAAGTCCGACTCCAGTACATTCCATTTTCCATGTCAAATCATTTTATGACCAATATTTTTTGTTGATCATTAGCGAACCGGAGTTCCGCTGTAGCAACCCCTAACCGGGAAAAGCCGAAAGACACAAACAAACAAATTTTTTGTTGAATAACCTACAAAATAACATATATTTTTGAACTGGAGTACTGCATTAAATGCAGATGTGAGGTGCCATTGTCATAATGTTGTAAAATCCACAGATAATCACAAGTGCTCCATACAGTATATGTACACAGGAATCAGGGATACAAATCAAAGGTACAATGTGTAATGAATGATAAATCCATAGAGTTTCCAAATCCACCACTTTCTCAAGAACCATTTGACATTACTGTCTAAATTAGTGTGGTGGTAAGCGGGAGTAAGCACTATTAAGCAAGAGTAAGCATATTTAAACAGTAGTAAGCGGGTTTAAGCCTGTTTGCATGGGGGTAAGCAATGCGCATACAGGTTAAGCAATACTGAAGCTAATTCTCTGTAAGCATATTTAACCAAAGGTTAGCATTGCTTACCATCGTGCAAACCCATGCAAACCTGCTTGCAATTGATTAAAAGTGCTTTAATCACTCTGTATGCAACAGCCGCTGTTCTGGCCAGAAGCAAAATAAACAGCCTTTGTAGGTCTTGAACCCAGGACCCTGTACACTATAGTTACAGTAGTTAACCACTAAGCCATCACAACAGTACAGAAGACTGAGGTATCACCAAACAGATCCTCACTGTAGGAAAATCAAACTGAACGTGTGAAAGGAATCTATATATAGTTTTATGTTGGATAACCTATTACATAACATGAATATTTGAAATGGAGCACTGCATTAAGCCCAGATGTGCGGTGTCACTGTAATAAAGTGTGGAAATCCCCTGATAAACACAAGGCCCCCATACAGTGTATGTACACATGAATCATGGATACCAAACACATATATAACATGTAATGAATAATAAATCAGTGCCAAACAGCAAAAATTATGCATATTAAAAATTAAGCTACACTAAGCATTCCACAGCCCAGCTTAGTAGGTGTAAGCAATGTGTAGGCCAGCTAACTCAGTCTGCCCATTGGTATACCCCTTTAAGGAATGCCGACCATAGGTAAGCAGGATGACCATAACTTAGCATTTTCAAAACTGTCCAATCACGGCAAAGTGTGGGAAATTGGCCCGATTTACACCCAACAGGTGGGAATACATCTCTTAACTGGTTGCAGCTTCCTCCTGTAAGCATTATGACTGGTATTGGAGAGAGTGTGTGCTTCCAGGTGCAGCACTGGGGCATCCAGGAGTCCAGAGTCATGGCAGAACTCCTTGTGAAAGACAAAACTACTAATTAATGGTATTTATTAATGGTAAAACCACTCCAGAGGTATCAAAACACAAAAAAGTTTAATAGAGCTCTGAGGACAAGTCAAACAATAAAGTGAAGTGTTTTTGTCTGGTAGAATCACCGGACTTCTTCAAACAAAATGTAAGATTACAGGCTCCAAGTTTAAATTGCAATACAAACTCCTCCCCACAGACAGTTTGGCCAATTGGGCCCACTGTTCAGTTTAGAAAACTTTACACTTTATAATAAGACTACAGTGACCACCCTCCTACTAACTAGTTTAAAAAACACATGTACATAAACACAAACAGTTCTCAAATCCATTGTTTTTAAAAAGGTTTACAGGAGTGGTTTTACCGTTTTTTAGTAGTTTTGTGTTTTTGTGTTTGCTTTGTTTACTCCTTGTGAAAGACCATGACCAGAGACTGCTGCAGGGCCAATACCAGGGTTTCCAATACAAAGCGGAAGCCTGGGACCGTCTTGCCCATGACCTCACCAGTGCCACTGGCATACCCCGAACTGGGGAGCAGGTCAGGCATCACTATGCTAACCTGAAGCGGAGAAAGGGGGATCTCTTGGATCAGTGGATCCAAGAGGCTAGGAGCACAGGGGATGTCCCAGCCATGTGTAAGAATCAGTCCACTACCTGTTTAATAATTGCCAACTCATCTATATTATGGATAGGTATGGCTAAATATTCCTCTTATGTCTTTCACAGTGGCAGATGAGTAGGCTGCAAATTAAGCCTGTAGATTGCAGCGGTTGCGACACGAGGAAGGTTAGTAATACTCTTGCAAGTACTGTCATAGGAAATAAATCTAAAAGTAGTAGTAAGTTAATTGCCTGAATAAAACCTGTACTGTTTAAGTCATGTACTGCATACACCAGAGAATATGGCAGGAATAGTCTCATATAGGTTGTATGTAAATAAAAGCATAATAGCCTGACAATAAAGGTCTAACTGCTGGACTGCATGTGTTTACTCTGGTATCATATCTTAATGTAGAGTAGCAATCTCTTAATAGTACTGTTGTACTAAGCACTGTTACCCACAATGTGCTACATAAATAAAATGTGTAGCAATGTCTGTATATGACTGTTGTAATCCCGAGAGGTCATATAGTACAACTGAGAGAGACAGAAAACAGTGAAAAGACAGACAACATAATCCAAATAGCACACTCAACTGAGATGTGAACTGGTGTATTTTC
The DNA here is from genome assembly GCF_019279795.1 of Protopterus annectens. NCBI lineage: Eukaryota > Metazoa > Chordata > Ceratodontiformes > Protopteridae > Protopterus > Protopterus annectens. The sequence continues at coordinate 492,681,293 of NC_056738.1, forward strand.
AACACACACAGCCATGGTTCAAATCCTGGGAGTTGTAGTAGGCTGTATGCAGAATCATACCCCACAACTGTACAGATATATCCAGAATGTCCAGTAAATTGGTCCATATCTGCTGCCTGTCACCCTGTCCCCCTGGCAAATCAGTGGGATGATCCCAGACATTTAGGCAGCAAACAAGAAATACAACTGATTGTCAGACATCTATAAGAACAGATCTGTCACTCTAGCAATTCCCCAAAATGTTATGAGAGTAATAAGCCAACTATGTCCCATCTCCACCCCCAGCAGCACTGAGTTACAAAATGTAAACCATCATAGTGTGTGATGTGTAATGGAAAGCATGTATATTACTGTGGCCAATAGCTGGTGGTGGAAGAAATGCCATAATGATGGGCACATGGGTTCCAGAGCC